>NC_138778.1:95027920-95137920 GCF_965119305.1 Pelophylax lessonae | reverse complement strand
TATGGCAAGGTGTATATATTCAGACATATATGTGTATATATACCCCCTATACACATGTTCAGATGTTTTGCCTGCCTCAAAAGAACCCAAAAAATGCCAAAAAAACGCTAGCGTCAAAAAAAAAAAATGCCCAGGTGTGTTTTTGCTGGCATTTTTTGTGGGGTTTTGGAGGCAGGCAAAACATCTGAACTTGTGTATAGTGGTGTATATACACACATCCATATATTTATTTACACACCTAGACATATATAGGGGTGATAGTAGCAGAAATATATGCTTGTGCTAATGAAATCATTTACAGTAATATATTTCTGCTACTATCACACCTATATATGTCTAGGTGTGTATATAAATATATGTATGTGTGTATATATACCACTATACACAAGTTCAGATGTTTTGCCTGCCTCAAAAGAACCCCAAAAAATGCCAAAAAAATGCTAGCGTCAAAAAAAAAAAAATGCCCAGGTGTGTTTTTGCTGGCATTTTTTGGGGGTTTTTGGAGGCAGGCAAAACATCAGAACTTGTGCACAGTACCACTATACACAAGTTCAGATGTTTTTCCTGACTGCAAAGAACCCAAAAAAATGCCTTCTATTAAACCGGCAAGGTGTTACAGCAGCGAAGCCAACCCCCTGTCTGAAAGTTTTCTAATACAAACGATCTTTTTTTCATGGTTCTGGACATGCTACAGAGCTGAAACTTCACATGTACACTTTTTAGACCCCCCAGATCTGAAATCAAAAGTAAAAATCAAAAAAATCTCTCTTTTTTTTTTTTTTCAATAATTGGCTTTTTTATCAAAAATGACAATTTTTAAGAACTTTTTTTGTGTGATTTTGTGTCTGGGGGGTCTAAAAGGTGTACCTGTGATATAGGAGGAGGAGCAAAGAATTCAAGGTTCAACAGAAATCAAGACACAAGGCAGGGTTGTCCAGTAGATCAGGCAGAGTGCTGTCCAGCATTTCAGGTAGCTCAGCGAGAAGAGTCATTGCCAGAAGAAGTTCCTAGGTTTAACCTCCCTGGTGGTAATCCCAAGTATGACACAGGGTTAATTTTCAGTACCAAAAGCGGTAACCCCTGAGCCGCACTTGGGATTACCCTGTAGTGAAACTTACTTTGTCCCTACGATCCCCCGATGTCCTCCGGCCGATGCCAGTGTTCTATCAGAATACAGCTACCTATCAGATTCTGCAACCGGAAGTGACGGCCGATAAAACTTACTGCGCATGCGCCAGGCGTTCCAACATGGGCACTATGCGTTCCAATAGCTTTCCTAATGTGACAGAACATGACGCAGCAGTAGATATGTTCTTACAACTAAGCAACTCTTGAATTTCAGACTTATTTTTGCAGTAAGCTTACCTTTTATACTGAAATAGACTATTTCACCGCGACCGAGTGAAATAGTCTATTTCACTATATAATCAGTTTTTCGCTGAGCAGTGCGGGGTGTACCAAGATGGACGTCGCCACCTTCTACTCGCAGGTTACTTGCTATGTTTACTATATTACAGTAATATTAGAAATGAAATACTTTTGTTCAGTCTATAAGGTCAGTTTACTGGTAAAATAAATCTAAAATTCAAGACTTGCGTGGGTGTAAGAAAATGTTTGCAGCTACTTAAGTTTCTGTTATATTAGGAAAGCTATTGGAACGCATAGCGGCCATGTTGGAACGCATGGCGCAAGCGCAGTCAGTTTTTCTTTCCGAACGTCACTTCCGGTTGCAGAATCTGATAGGTAGCGGTATTCTGATAGGACGCCAGGATCCGTTTTCCGGGTTCCCTTCCTTGCGAGCGCCACGAGCGCAGGGGGCCGGAAACCGGGCGGAAAATTAAAAAAAAGTACACAAAACATGACATGATACATTTTTTTAATAATACTTTTTTATTAATAATTTATTAATTTAATTTATTCATGTATTAATCATTTTTATTCACTTTTACTGTTTTATTCCTAAGAACTACAGGCCTGCACTATAAAACAACAGATTTCCATGCAAAACAATGTACTGCTTTGACATTCAAAAATACTGACATAATCAGACCGCCAAGGAGGTTAAGTAAAGGCCCTGACAAACTTCCTATATTATGTGCATTATATCGTTGTTTAATAAAAGCTACGTTTTAGGCCACAGTGGGTTTGGTGTGTGGTTCAAGCGCATCCCTGCTGGTGCTGATTTATACATAATAATTAGTCAGGATATGAGCCGAGGTCAACAAGAAACCTGAATAGGACAGAGTCAGGAGGCAAGCTGAGTCAAACGCAAAAAAATACATTGATAGGGGTTTTAACTATTCTCGACTCTATTAAAAAGTTGAAAAATTGCACTTGAATATGTGTAATAAAATTGTCGTTTTGCAATTTCCAGCTGAAATAATAGTCATGCTTACACCATTGTGCTCAGCTAAGATGTTACATCAGACTCATTATTGGTCACCTGATTCACTCTAATCAATGTGTGACCCTGTGAATAAGAACAACACACTATAAGGAAAAATTATAATAAAATGTACTGTATGCCAGTAATATCAAAGGGTTTAGGTGGGAATGTTGGTAAAAGAATCTGCTTTTTGGATGCAGGTTTGAGAGCTATATTCAGCCAGTTTTAATTTAGATCCTAGGACTATACTTGTAATATACTTCTAATACACAGTGTAATAAACATTCTTAGCAAAAAAAGCATACATTTTAAGAAATGCTTTAGCAATTGCATAAACATCTCTGTCTATAGGGTAACTAACATTTACATATATCTGCTGACCTGGTAAGTTTCAGGAAATATTCCACATCCATATAAATTTGTAATCTATTCAGGCAATGATTTTGTGGACATAATGCTCATAAAAGAAGCAGCGCCCCACAGGAGTCTGTGCCTCAATATAAAGCAAAATGCTACCAGCTTCAAAAAGCAGGCCAATGCCTCTGGCTGAACACGAGTCTGCCAGCACACTTCAAAGACATGGGGATATAAAGGTTAGCTTTGTGTTCTACAAATCAGCAAAAATGCCAACTGGAGAATAGAAAGCTCCTACTTGTTTCAGATATATTTGGCTCTTGGACACAGCCAGTAGTTTTTCAACCAAAGCCAAGTTGATTTTCTTTTCTTGCATCTGTAAATACTGCATTTTGGTCTGCTGGCTTCCCACAAATGCCTAAAGTGCAATGTGCAATGTGCTGTATTTAGGCCTGTCATAAATAGCTGAATTTTAGGACTAGACCTGATAACCAGACTGCTTCTTGAGTGGCCAAGACATTAATAAATCTGGCCATATGCATGTCACTACATTTGAATGATATGGACTGTCAGTTCTCAAGTATAAGGGAAACTTAAATCTGGAAGTTGTGCCCAAAAACAGATGATAGGAATTTAATTTGGTAGCAGATTTTGATACATGTTTGTTTGCCAGGCTTTTCTGTTGAATAAATAGTGAAATATTTAAAAAAATGACTTTTCTAGTATTTTTTCCCTTCAAAATAGTCATCTTATTTGCACATTTCAAGTCATTTACCCCAAAGTATAATTGACAAATTTAATTTACTCAAGGCAAATCCACTGTGCACTACAAGTGCACTTGGAAGTGCAGTTGCTATAGATTTGAGGGGAAGATGTGAAAAGGGGGGAAGCTTTGTGATTTCTTTTAACTGTGTGTATAGGATTGTGTATATGGGAATGTATGGTTGGGTTTGTTCCAACTGAAAAGAGCCCTGACTCCAATATGTGGGACCCTCGGCTGCTCTCGGGATGGTGTCACCCTTCTGCGGGTATCACCCGGGTGCAGGCCGCACCCCCAATAGCTCCCGTCCTAGTCCTCTGGGGCCACAGTCAGCCTGTCTTCTGGGCCACTGTCACTTGATGTTGGAGAAGAAATCCAGGCTCTGGGAGGCATTTTATTATTAATACAAAGGTACACAAACAGCTACTCCAAAACATTGGCAATAAGGCAGGTTACAAAAGACAGTCAAACAACAGGAGATGCGTAGACAAGGAGCACATATTCATCAAAACATCAGACATAATAGACCATCAAGGAACTGAGGCAACAAGAAAACCCCACGCTCCCCCCCACCCAACCATCCGACCATATGGAAAACAAGATAGAATATGAGTACCAGTATGGTGACAGAACATATATAGGCAGGGCCATAGGCTCACCCACACTCATGAGCAGGAGATTCCCCCGGAAAATAAATCTCCACTATACCTCCAAGGAACCCGAAACCGAATCCACCTAAACCAACCATATTTTGTTAAATTTTTTGGGACAACACCTAGCTAGATAAGTAAGCTTGTAAAGAGGTAGTGCATTATTAACAAGAGAGACCCAAGCCTCCACAGTTGGAGGGTCAGGACTCTTCCACCTCAACGCAATCAGTTTTTTGGCATAAAAGAACAGAATTCGTGACAGCACCTTCTGAGACTGCCGAAGGTCCTCCTCCGACAGGTTGCCAAGAAGGCACCTATCCGGAGAACAGACATTTGGAAGAGCCAGCTTCTCCTCCATGAGTCGGCAGACCCCCCTCCAGAAGACCTGGATGCTGGGGCAAGCCCACACCATATGAAAGAAATACCCCTTAGGGGCTTGACACCGAGAACATATGGCAGAAGGGAGCCTCCCCATACGATGCAGACTATACGGAGTATAATATATTCTGTGCAAGTAATTAAGCTGTATCACTCTATCCCCAGCCGCAATTATTCCCTCAAACTGGGATTCCAAAAGCTCATCCCACACTTCCTCCTCCAACTGTGGCAAGTCCGAGCCCCAACGGTCCCTGAGTTTGGACAATTTAGTGTCCTGATCCAACCTGAGCAAAGAGTAATATCTAGAAATAAGCTTACCATGATCATCGTCCAAGAGCTCCTTCTCCAGGCGTGTCACAGCTAAGTGTACCCCCCTAAGGCCAAATTGTGCTGCCACTGCATGTCTGAGTTGCTGGTACAGGAACCAGCATGAAGAGGGCACACCCAGCTCCAGCCTAAGGATCAGGAAGGACTAGAACTCATGATCCGCGAACAGTTGATGTGCATACTTCAGATCAAAGCTCGCCCACCTTCGGGGATCTGACAATTTATACAGTTCAGGGAGCCCAGGGTTATACCACAACGGAGCATTAGGAGAATGTTTAAAGGAGGATCCCCCAGTACGTTTATTACAGATATGCGTTATTTTATATGAAAGCTTCAAAATCTCTGCTCCCCCCGAAGGATAAGGACCCTTTCTGTACAAAGAGTTGAGAAGGGCCTCATAAGAGCCCATCACTGCCGCCGAAGTAGTAACCGTTGCATTCGGGTGGTCTGGGAAGAACCAAGCATGCACATGGGTCAATTGGGCCGCTAAATAATATGCCTGAAGGTCAGGGACCGCCAACCCCCCAGCAGTAGCAGGGAGCTGCAGAGTCTGGAGGGAGATCTTTGCCGGCTTCCCACCCCAAATAAAGGACATGAGGAGAGACTCGATAGCCTTAAAGAGAGACTTGGGGAGATACACCGGGGCCTGCCAGAAGAGATACAGAAACGAGGTATGTATACTATTTTAAAAATATTGATTCTCCCCATCAAATTCAAGGGCAACTTGATCAAGGTGAACAGCGTCAACTTAAGTCTCTGAATCAGCGGAGTAATATTATTATCAACATAAGATCGGACCGGTTGTTGAACCATCACCCCCAGATATTTAAATTTGGAAACCACCTGGAGCGGATGTGCAGTGCCCAGCGTGGGAACCAAGGTAGGATCAAAAGGGAAGATCACCGACTTAGTCCAATTGACCCGAAACCCAGAGTATCGGCCAAAGTCATCGATCACCCTCAATGCAACTGTCAAGGACTCATCAGAATCCGCCAGATAAAGAAGCATGTCATCAGCATAGAGTGAAGTTTTTTCGACCAGATCTCCTACCCTACAGCCCTTTATCCACTCGTCCCTCCTCAGTAGAGCCGCCAAGGGTTCTATGGTCATGGCAAACAGCAGGGGTGACAGAGGGCACCCCTGTCTGGTACCTCGACTCACAGAGAATGGTTCAGTGACAATATTATTAACACGAATCCTAGCCACCGGGGAGTTATAAAGTAGTCCAACCCATCCAAGAAACTTAGGTCCAAAACCCAGCCGTGCGAGAACCGCAAACAGGTAAGGCCACTCCACAGAATCAAACGCCTTATGAGTATCCAAGGACACCACCACCCTGGCGTCCGGGGTCTCCGAAGGCAGCTGAAGATTCGTGAAGAGTCTGCGCAGGTTTATGGCCGTAGAGCATCCGGGAATAAAGCCGGTTTGATCCGGGTGGATACGTTTAGAAATAATGGTGTTCACTCTACGGGACAAGACCTTAGCCAAAATCTTAACATCCACATTAATCAAAGAAATAGGACGGTAAGTTTCACAGTGTGTGGGATCCTTGCCCGGCTTGGGGATCAGGACTATGAGGGCCTCCCGAAGAGAAGGAGGGAGCTCCCCATTGTCAAAAGCCTCTTTGTACATAGCCAACAGGCGCGGGGTGAGGAGTTCCGAATAAGCGCGATACCACTCAATCGGAAAGCCATCCAGGTCCGGCGTCTTATTGGCAGCAAAAGAAGCCACAGCAGCCCCTATCTCCTCAATAGAGACATGCGCGTCCAAGGCCAGCCTATCTTCCTCCCCTAGTTCAGGTAACGGGATTTGTTGCAGATAATGATCCAGCTCCGCAGTAGTATAAGAAACCTGAGAAGTGTATAGGGACGTAAAGAAGGAGACAAAAGCCGCCTTAATATCCGCCCTAGTGGTGCACAATCGAGAGTTCTCGTCATAAACAGCTGAAATGGCCGTAACAGGGTGTTCGGAACGAGAAAGATAAGCTAAAATGTTACTATTTTTGTCCCCATACTCAAATATACGTTGTTTCTGATAAATTAATTTTTTCGGTGTTTTTTCCAGGAGTACCAAGTCTAATTGTCGGGCACTGTCTCGCCACAAAGAATAGTTGGAGGAGGAAGGGTTCCTAACATACTCCAGTTCTGCCGCAGTCGCTTCTGACCTTAACCACTTTACCACCGGAGGATTTTGCTGTTTTCCGTCCAGGCCACTTTATGCGATTCGGCGCTGTGCGAATTTAACTGACAATTGCGCGGTCGTGCGACGCCGTACCGAAACGAAATTTACGTCCTTTTTTTCTCACAAACAGAGCTTTCTTTTGGTGGTATTTGATCACCTGTGCAATTTTTAATTTTGCGCTATAAACAAAAAAAGAGCGTTTATTTTGAAAAAATAACAATATTAAAATTTTTGGCCAATTTGTTTTCTGCTCCCTATGTTAAGTAAAAAAATCACGATAAGCGTATTTTGATTGGTTTGCGCAAAAGTTATTGCGTTTACTAACTACGGGAAAGATTTCTGTCATTTTTGGTGTTTTTTTTTTTAACGTGTAATGGCGGCGATCTGCGATTTTTTTTTTGCGGGACTGCGACATTGCGGCGGACAGATCGAACCCTTGACTGACATTTTTGACACTTTTGGGGGTACCAGTGACATTACTGCAGTAATCAGTGCTATATATATGCACTGTTACTGTAAAAATGACACTGGCAGTGAAGGGGTTAATTTTATTGGAGAGGGAGGGGTTAATGTATGCCTGGTGCTTACTGACGTGTGGGGGGGAGGTGACTTTGTGAGACAGGGACAGATCGGATGTCCAGCTATGCTGACCACTCCGATCTGTCACTCCCTGTCACTATGGAGATCCGCCCGCTGTGTTTACACACAGCGGGTGGATCTCCAGACTCGATCCCCGACGATCGGGTAAGAGCAGCGGCGATCGGCGCTGCTCCTCCCCTGGCCCGACTCCCGCTGTGAATGAAAACAGGGGAAGCGCGCCTCCGGCGGCACGAGAGCGCCGCCTACAGGGGGAGGAGTCCAGCGACGTAGGTCTACGTCGCTGGACGGGATCGTGGCAAAGTGCCGCAGTAGCCTCCATGTGAGCGGAGGTAAAGTGGTTAAAGACTCAACCCGCCAGGCCCTGTCCTCCCTCAACTGGTGAATAACCCCTGCAATCGTACCCCTCATGGAGGCCTTAAAGGCGTCCCAGACAATAGCCCCAGAAGCAGTCTCCGGATTAACCTGCCAGAAGTGGGCAATCTCTTTGGCCGTGGCATTGAAAAGGACTTCTTCAGTCAGCCACAATGGGCTGAGCCGCCATGTTTTAAGGCCCCGCGTCGCAGAAAGGCCAAACCTTATCAGCATGGGAGAATGGTCCGAGATAGCCCTAGGCAAATATGAGACAGCCAACAGCCTGGGAAGCAAATCCGGAGACTCCAAACACATATCAATTCTAGATAGAGTTCTATGAGTAGCAGAGTAGCACGAATATTCCCTACTATCCGGATTCTTCCATCGCCAGCAGTCCACCAGGGTATATCTGGCCAGAGAGGCCGCCAACGAGGAAGAAAGCCCAGCTTCACCTGGGCACCTATCCGAACCAGGGGATAACACAGAGTTGAAGTCCCCGGCAATCACCACCGGTCCCTCCGCCACCTGGAGAAGCTGGGACATAAAGGCGTCCCAGAAAACCAAGGTGAACGGAGGAGGTACATATAGAGACACAAAGGTATATACCACATTATCAATAAGTAGGAGCAAGATTACATAGCAACCATATACATCAGTAATCACTTGTTTAACCGTACAGCCTAAAGAGCGTGCGACCAAAATGGAGACACCTCTAGCATGGCTAGAAAATATGGCATGAAAAGTATACGTAACAAAGGCCAGTTTAAGAGCCATAGTCTTGGAGTCAGTCAGGTGAGGCTCTTGTAAGAAGATAATATGTGGCTTGTACTTCTGAATATAGTTGAACACTAAAGCCCTCTTAACTCTGTCATTTAAGCCCCTAACATTCCAAGACAGGAGCGTCAACGCCTCCTCAGCCATCAGAACATAAGAGATGATGACAGCCCGCGCCAGGGAAGGCAGCACCCCTAGCGGGCACCAGGGCAAAAGCGTGAAGTAGAGGCCACACTGTACGCAAAATGGAAAAGCATGAAAATACACAGGTCGGATAACAGTCCCCAAAAAGAAGAGAAAAAAAAAACCCAACCCCCCCACCCTGTTAGCAACCCCAACTGCTACGAACCTACGCCCCAAACCAAACCAGATGTAAAACTGTAGGGAAAGTACGCAAAGTTGCATTATTCATGTGGACCTCCGGGGCCACAACAGATTCCACGGATATGTAGCATTCAAGCTGTAGGAGTACCTTAGCCTCAAATATAGGAGTTCTCCAGACCCACCGTCAAAAAGGAAAATGGCAACGACCAAAAATAACAGGATAGCAAGGAGAATCTTGGACGATGGAACACTCAAACTGGCAATGCATCCCAGAAGATGAGGAGACAAGGCACTGCAGGAACATCACATCAGCCATCAGAAAATCAAGCTCTGCCCAACAAGTCCAGCCACTGGTCAGCATCAGCAGGATCCAGAAAGGAATGCACCTTACTCTTATGCACCACTCTAAGTTTTGCAGGATAGAGCATGCTGTTAGGGAGATGATGGTCCCTAAGCCTTTTCTTCACACTTAAAAAAGCAGCCCTCTGTTTTTGCGTAGAGGCAGAAAAGTCAGGGAATATGGTGATGATGTTATTATTAAAGCTGAGGTCAGGTAGCTCTCTGGCCCTCTCCGCAGGGCTGCATCCCTATCCTTAAAGTGTAAAATGCGTGCAAGCAGCGGTCTGGGCCTAGCCCCAGGCACCAGGGCCCTGGAGGGGACCCGATGCGCCCTCTCAATAGCGAAAAGCGGAGAGAAAGTTTCCAGGCCTAGGGACCTACGCATCCAGTCCATGAGGAAGTTCCCTGCCTGTCCCCCCTCAGCACCCTCAGGGAACCCCAAAAAGCAGAGATTGTTGCAGTGCAGGTGATCCTCCATATCACCCAGCTTTGCAGCCTGTGCCCTCTGTTCAGCCTGTATGTCCCGGATGGCAGCGGGGAGAGGGAAAACATCATCCTCCACAGAGCTGATCCGCTGCTCTGCCATTGAGACCCGCTGCCTAATCTTGCTGACATCTTCCTTAAGGAGGGAGAAATCCACTCGTAGGGCATCTATGTGCGACCTTAGGGAGGCCTGGCACCCCTTAATGGCATCCATGATCTGGAGCAATGTGGGCTCCGCCATCCACCCAGGCGGCTTGCTTCCAACCCCCCCCCGGAAGGCTAGGTGAGGGCTGCAGTGCCGGCCAATCCCCCCCGTCATCCGACCACGGTAGGAGTGGGCTGTTAGAGGCCTCCATGCCTGGAGACTGGGGCGGCCGCCATCTTGGGCCTGCTCAGGGGAACCCGAGCCGCGGCCTGCCAGGGACGGGGGGACATCTCTCCCGTACTTTACCATGTCCGTGCGAGTCAGGAGGATTCTCGGAGTACAGAGGAGGCAAATCTGGGTAAGTGGAACAACGGATGGTGCAGGATTACAAAGCGGATGATTCAGTGGCGGCGGAGCTGCCTAAGAACGCTCCTCACATCCCGGAAGTCGGACACGCCCCCCCTCGTTGTGGATACATTTAAATGATCCTTGTTTCAAGGTAATTTAATGAACTCAGTAAAGGGTGGGGACACCTTAAACTGTCTTAAAGGAGTTGTAAAGTCAGGAAGGTTTTTTATCATAATGCATTCTTTGCATTAAGATAAGGAGAGAGAGAGGAGGATGATGAGGGCTATGGGCATAAGCAGCTGAAAAACAGAAAGGGGGGACAATAAATCTCAGTAAAAGTCATTGAGACAATATTAAAATAAAGTTAAAATGCAGTATAAAGGTCAAAAAAGTAAAGTTGATGTTGGTGCAGGATCGCACTGGGTGCATAGAAAAAGTCTTAAACCAGCTCGCAGAGTGTGAAGCAGCTCTGTGTGAAGTAGACAAGTGGGGGAAGAGCGGCGCCAATCTCTGTGCAGCAAAGATATAAAAGCCAATTTATTGTAATAAAACACTTGCATAAATTACTGTGATGCAGGCATGGAGGTCATGGGGCACGCTGTGGTGTTGAAGTCCTGGCGGCAAACAGATGTCCTGTAGTTTCCAGCGCTCTGGCCATTCTGGTGGAGTCTGGGGCTCCAGGTGCGGGGAGGAGAGGGGAAAGAGCTGTCGTCTCCGGTGGACTAGAGTGGCAGTGGCGGGCGTGTCCTGGTGCAGGTTTGGAGCATGCGTGCTCCTTCATCAGGCCTACCGGGCAACCATTACAGTTGTGGTTATAAGGATACTGCTAGGCAGGTGGGCTGGGAAGGGACCATCCCAATCCCGCCCACCTCCTACTGAGTCAAAAGACCACACTGTGCTGCCAAGGATGGTCCCGAGAGTGGACACATAATGAAAATGTATAACAAGAAAGAATTTAAAAACAATGACATTGGTAAAAAGAAATGGTAATCCAAAGTGATATTATTGATTGAATGTAAATATGGTTTAGAAAAAAGATATATATGGTATAAAATATGTATAGAAAATATATAAAACAATATATATATATATGGAAAATATTATGTATATATGGAAAATATACAGTATATATATATATATATATAAATGTAAGAACTACAGTATATATGTTAGAAAAATTAAAATGAAATGATGTGATGGATAATGCAGAGAAATCAGAGAAATAGAAAGTGGACAGGTACAGATATAGATGGACATAAATAATTGTGTATCAACAAATTATATAGGGAAAACTATATAAAGGATGTAGTATATGTAAGGAGGCAGTATAAGGGATGTATAAAATGTAAGGGGTGGGAAGGATGAGTATGTATGTATGTGTAATGGGTGTGTATTGAGAATGTGATGTGATGGAGTGTGGAGAAGTGGGAGGGGGGAGGGAAGGGGAAATTGGTGGACTCGGTCCGTAAGGCTTGAGAGACGAGTGTGCATACAAGTGTGGTGCATGTGAAGGAGCCCACACCATACAGAGGTTCAAATCATAGTTAGAGGTGTACCGAACTGTTCGCCGGCGGACAGTTCCCGGCGAACTTAGCATTTTCGCGTTCGCCGCTGCGGGCGAACATATGCGATGTTCGGTCCGCCCCCTATAATACATCATTGAGGCAAACTTTGACCCTGAACTTCACAGTCAGCAGGCACATTTCCAGCCAATCAGCATACCTCCCTCCCACACCCTCCCACCTCCTATAAATAAGCAAGGGCAGCATCCATTTTAGATCATTCTGAAGCAGTGTGTGTTAGTGAGAGCAGGGAGAGCTGCTGCTGCTGCTGCTGTTAAGCTAGGGACAGTTGTTAGTCAGTGTTCCTGGTCTTGCAGTGTTCTTGGTCCACTACTGCTGTAAGGACAGCATCCTGACAGCACCCCAAAAAGCCCTTCTAAGGGCTGGTATTTGTGTAATTTTTTATATATATATATATATATATATATATATATATATATATATATATATATATATATATATATATATATAGTGTCCCCAAAAGCCCTTTTAAGGGCTGGTAATTGAGTTTTTTCTTTATATATATATATATATATATATATATATATATATATATAGTGTCCCCAAAAGCCCTTTTAAGGGCTGGTAATTGAGGATTTTTTTTTATTTATATATATATATATATATATATATATATATATATATATATATATATATATCTAGTGTCCCCAAAAGCCCTTTTAAGGGCTGGTAATTGAGTTTTTTCTTCATATATATATATATATATATATATATATATATATATATATATATATATATCTAGTGTCCCCAAAAGCCCTTTTAAGGGCTGGTAATTGAGGATTTTTTTTTATTTATATATATATATATATATATATATATATATATATATATCTATTGTACACTGCAGTTGCCTGCCCGCTGTGTGTGAGGCCACAGACCCACCACAGACTGTACTGTGTGCACACCACACTCATTTCAGGTGGCACAGGCACAGTACCTTGCATTTTAAAAAATATTTTTTTTTTCCTCTGTCATAATTGCAGTGAGTGCTGTGTCAGGTCCACAGAGTGCACTGTACCCACTGCAGTGCACTGCCCACCACTGATATATATACGGTGGCACAGCATCTTGTTGCAAATTGAAAAAAAAATATTTTTTATTATTGCAGTTGCCTGGGCTGCCAGTGACTGTCAGGTCCACAGAGTGTACTGTGCCCACTGCAGTGCCACTGCGTGCCCACCCACCACTGATATTTACGGTGGCACAGCAGCTTGCAAAGTAAAAAAATATATATTTTTTTTATAATTGCAGTTGCCTGGGTGCCAGTGACTGTCAGGTCCACCGAGAGTGTACTGTGCCACTGCCCACCCACCACTGATATATAAGGTGGCACAGCAGCTTGCAAAGTAAAAAAATATATATTTTTTTTATAATTGCAGTTGCCTGGGTGCCAGTGACTGTCAGGTCCACAGAGAGTGTACTGTGCCACTGCCCACCCACCACTGATATATAAGGTGGCACAGCAGCTTGCAAAGTAAAAAAACATATATTTTTTTTATAATTGCAGTTGCCTGGGTGCCAGTGACTGTCAGGTCCACAGAGAGTGTACTGTGCCACTGCCCACCCACCACTGATATATAAGGTGGCACAGCAGCTTGCAAAGTAAAAAAAGATATATATTTTTTATAATTGCAGTTGCCTGGGCTGCCAGTGACTGTCAGGTCCACAGAGTGTACTGTACCCACTGCCCAACACTCCTATAGGGTGGCACAGCACCTTGCACTCATAGTACAACACATTAAAAAAAAAATGACAGGCAGAGGCAGGCCACCCCGCAAGGGCCGTCGTGGTCGTGGTGCTGTGATTTCCTTAGGCCCTAGAATAATTCCCAGTGTTCAGAGGCCACCACAGACCCTGAACTCAAAAAATTCTGAGGACATAGTTGACTGGCTTACACAGGACACCCAATCGTCTACAGCTTCCGCTCGGAACCTTAATGCACCATCCTCCTCCAGCTCAGCTTCGAGCACCTCTCAATTTACCACTCGCCAGCCCGCCGGCACCACCACCAACACCAGCACCACAGCCGCTTCACTTGATCCGTCAGAGGAGTTATTTTCACATCAGTTGGAAGAAATAAGTGATGCGCAACTATTAGTGCCAGAGGATGTAGATAACGGGGATATGTCTCAGTCAGGCAGCATTATACACATGGACGTACATTGTGATGATGATGATGATGTTGTACCTGCTGCTGCTGCCTTTGCTGAGTTGTCAAGTGAAGCGGCTGATGATGACGATGTGTCTGTGGATGTCACCTGGATGCCTGCTCGAAGAGCAGAAGAAGAGGGGGAAAGTTCAGATGGGGAGACAGAGAGGAGGAGGAGACGAGTTGGAAGCAGGGGGAGGAGGTCATGGCAAGGAGCTAGTGGCGCAGTCAGACAGCATGTAGATTCGGCACCCGGGGTCAGCCAGACAGCACGCCAATCAACGCAAGCTGTTGCCACCACCAGAATGCCGTCCTTGCAAAGCTCAGCAGTGTGGCATTTTTTTTGTGTGTCTGCCTCTGATATCAGCGATGCCATTTGTAACCTGTGCCAAAAGAAACTGAGTCGTGGGAAGTCCAACACCCCCCTAGGTACAACTGCTTTGCGAAGGCACATGATCTCACATCACAAACGCCTATGGGATCAACACATGAGTAAAAGCAGCACACAAACTGAAAGCCACCATCCTCCTCCTGGTCCAGCATCTTCAGCCACGTCAACCACTGCTGTCCTCCATGCCCCCTATCAACAACCCGCCCCTCCGCCTCTCACCTTCAGCAGTTCCTGCTCATCTGCCCACAGTCAGGTGTCTGTTAAGGAAATGTTTGAGCGTAAGAAGCCAATCTCACAGAGTCACCCCCTTGCCCGGCGTCTGACAGCTGGCTTGTCGGAACTCTTAGCCCGCCAGCTTTTACCATACAAGCTGGTGGAGTCTGAGGCCTTCAAAAAATTTGTCGCTATTGGGACACCGCAGTGGAAGGTACCCGGCCGAAATTATTTTTCACAAAAGGCAATCCCCAACCTGTACTCTATTGTGGAAAAGGAAATCATGTCACGTCTGGCACACAGTGTTGGGGCAAGGGTCCATCTGACCACTGATAGCTGGTCTGCAAAGCACGGTCAGGGCAGGTAAATCACTAACACTGCGCATTGGGTAAACCTGCTGGCGGCTGCCAAGCATGGAATGCGTGGCTCTGCTGCAGAGGAGTTGGTGACACCGCCACGACTTGCAGGCAGGCCTGCTGCCACCTCCTCTACTCCTCCTACTCCATCCTCTTTGCTAACCTCCTCGGCTGAGTCCTCTTCTGCTGTTGCGTCTTGCTCCACACCAACTGCACCCCCCCAGCTCCCCAGGGGCTATTCCACATGCCGGATACGACAGTGTCACGCTGTCTTGGGGTTGACTTGCCTGAAAGCAGAGAGTCACACCGGACCAGCACTACTGTCCGCCCTGAACGCACAGGTGGATCAGTGGCTGACCCCGCACCAACTGGAGATCGGCAAAGTGGTGTGTGACAACGGAAGCAATTTGTTGGCGGCATTGAATTTTGGCAAGTTGACACATGTACCGTGCATGGCACATGTGTTGAATCTGATTGTGCAACGCTTTGTGCAGAAGTACCCAGGCTTACAGGACGTCCTCAAGCAGGCCAGGAAGGTGTGTGGCCATTTCAGGCGTTCCTACACGGCCATGGCGCACTTTGCAGATATTCAGCGGCGAAACATCATGCCAGTGAGGCGCTTGATTTGCGACAGCCCGACACGTTGGAATTCAACACTGCTAATGTTTGACCGCCTGCTCCAACAAGAAAAAGCGGTCAACGAGTATTTGTATGACCGGGGTGCTAGGACAGCCTCTGCGGAGCTGGGTATTTTTTTGCCACGTTACTGGACGCTCATGCGCAATGCCTGTAGGCTCATGCGTCCTTTTGAGGAGGTGACAAACCTAGTCAGTCGCACCGAAGGCACCATCAGCGACATCATCCCATATGTTTTCTTCCTGGAGCGTGCCCTGCGAAGAGTGCTGGATCAGGCCGTAGATGAGAGTGAAGAGGAAGAGGAAGAGTTATGGTCACCATCACCACCACCAGAAACAGCCTTACCATCACTTGCTGGACCTGCGGCAACACTGGAAGAGGAGTCTGAGGAAGAGGAATCAGAGGAGGAATGTGGCTTTGAGGAGGAGGAACACCAACCACAGCAGGCATCCCAGGGTGCTCGTTGTCACCTATCTGGTACCCGTGGTGTTGTACGTGGCTGGGGGGAAGAACACACCTTCAATGACATCAGTGAGGACGAGGAATTGGACATGAGTAGCTCGGCATCCAACCTTGTGCAAATGGGGTCTTTCATGCTGTCATGCCTGTTGAGGGACCCTCGTATAAAAAGGCTGAAGGAGAACGACCTGTACTGGGTGGCCACGCTACTAGACCCCCGGTATAAACAGAAAGTCTCTGATATGTTACCCAATTACCGGCAGTCGCAAAGGATGCAGCAGCTACAAAATAAGTTGAAAAGTATGCTTTACACAGCATATAAGGGTGATGTCACAGCACAACGGGAATCCAACAGGGGAAGAGGTGAAAGTAATCCACCTCCTACCACAAACACGCCGGCAAGGACAGGACGCTTTACAGACGTCTTGTTGATGGAGGACATGCGGAGCTTTTTTAGTCCTACGCATCGCCACAGCCCTTCGGGGTCCACCCTCAGAGAACGACTCGACCGACAGGTAGCAGACTACCTTGCCTTAACTGCAGATATCGACACTCTGAGGAGCGATGAACCCCTTGACTACTGGGTGTGCAGGCTTGACCTGTGGCCTGAGCTATCCCAATTTGCCATTGAACTTCTGGCCTGCCCCGCTTCAAGTGTGCTGTCAGAAAGGACCTTCAGCGCAGCAGGAGGTATTGTCACTGAGAAGAGAAGTCGCCTAGGTCAAAAAAGTCTTGATTACCTCACGTTTATTAAGATGAATGAGACATGGATCCCGAAGGGACTGACAGTGGGGGATGCATTTGACTAAAAAAGGCCTGGTGATGACTGAGATGCCTTGGGCTAAAAATGGTCCACACGCTGCTGTATTTAATCATTCTCTGCATGCCGGATGACTTACGTGACGTCTCCGTCACCAACTACGGTTCAAGCCGCAATGTTTTAGTGCACTTTCTGCCTTGAAAACCTCATTTTTTCAGGCTGCTGCTACAGCAGCGGCTGCAACAATACCTACTTTTTCATGCATGTGTACATGCCTAATTTTTCTGGCCTCTGGTGCTACACTGTGGCTGCAAAAAAACAAAAAACAAAAAAAAAGGCACATACATGTGTCAATTCCCCTTCGTGATCGTTACCTTGTCGTGGTGAAGGGGCTTGCGTATCACAATGAAGCGATCACCTCTAGGAGTGTGTTGGCACACCCCAGATGATAAGGTCGTTGCTTCATTGTGAACAGACCAAAAGCGATCCGCGGGATAATTTTTCATAGAAAAAACATTCATTTTCTTTCATTCTTTCTGCGGAGCTGGGTATTTTTTGGCCGCGTTACTGAATGCTCATGAACAATGGCTGTAGGCTCATGCGTCCTTTTGCGGAGGTGACAAACCTGGTGGTCAGTTGAAACCAAGGCAACATCATCGACCTCATCCCATATGCATTTTTTCTGGAGCATGCCCTGCGAAGAGTACTGGATCAGGCTGTAGATGAGCATGAAGAGGAAGAGTTGTGGTCCCCATCACCACCAGAAGCAGCCTTGTCATTGTCAATTGCTGGACCTGTGGCAACGCAGAGAGAGGAGTCTGAAGAAGAGAAGTCAGAGGAGGAAGGTGGCTTTGAGGTGGTGGAATACCAGCCACAGCAGGCGTCCCAGGGGGCTTGTTCTCACCTTTCGGGGGCCCTTGGTGTTGTACATGGCTGGGTGGAGGAAGAGACCTTCAATGATGTCAGTGAGGACAAGGAACGGGACATGGCTAGCTTGGTATCCAACCTTGTGCAAATGGGGAGTTTGCGGTTGTGCAAATGGACTGACTGACTGTTAAACGGGGAGTTTGGTCTGTCAGAGTTTGGTCTGTCACTGTGAAGCGGGCGTAACCCTTACACTACTTGACCGATACAACATCATACCTGATCGTATTCACACACTGGATGTTTTAAAGCACGTTATTCCAAACAATTTAGGAATGTTAGGTGATTTATGCCCTTTATGGATCAAAACCCGACTCTGCGTCAACTACGTAATTTTCCATGGGAGTTTTGCCATGGATCCCCCTCCGGCATGCCACAGTCCAGGTGTTAGTCCCCTTGAAACAACTTTTCCATCACTATTGTGGCCAGAAAGAGTCCCTGTGTGTTTTAAAATTTGCCTGCCTATTGAAGTCTATGGCGGTTCGCCCGGTTCGCGAACATTTGCCGATGTTTGCGTTCGCCGTTCGCGAACGGCGAATTTTAGGTTCGCGACATCACTAATCATAGTCTGGACCTCTAGTTCCTCGTTGAGGCCCCCCAGGCGACATACTGTCAAGAGTGTAAATCCAATAGGTTTCTCTTTCACAGAGGCGTTTAAAACACTCTGCTGGGGGAAGACTTGGAGGTATGGACTCGATGACCCAAACTTGGAGTCAAATTGCTGATTGTTGGTGGAATTCCTTAAATTGTCTATGTATTGCATAACGGTCCTTTCCCTCTTCCACTCCTCGTCTGTGCTTTTTGAATATCTTCCGTAATGTCCTAATGGTGCGTCCTATGTAGAGGAGGCCGCATGGGCATGTAAGGCAGTATATCACAAATTCTGGCGAACAGGTGTAGAAGTTGTCAATGTTGTATGTTTTCCCTTTGGTGGTAAATTGTTTGAGTCCATGTTGTACATGTTTGCAGGTCAGACACCTTAATTTTCGGCATTGATACATGCCTTTCAATTTGGAGTCAGGTTCGGGCTATCTAATTTTTTTCATTGATTTGATTTTGCTTGGTGCTATCATGTTTTTGATGTTTTTAGCTTTTCTATATGTGATCTTTGGGGCCTCCATAATGGATTTGTTGAGGTGGGGATCTTCACGGAGTATACTCCAATGTTTTCAAAAAATGTGTTCCATTTTTTGTGATAGGTTGGGATTCTATTTTTCTGGTATTTTTTCTTTTTGAGGAGGCACCAGTCAAGAAGGTGGAAAAGGCATATTGAACTAGAGCTTATATCTTTGCTGCACTGAGATTGGTGCCGCTCCCCCCCCCGTCTATGTATCAAGATAAAAAGCTTCTGTGTGTAGCAGCCCCCCCAGCGACCCTAATACTTACCTTACATAGTTACATAGTTACATAGTTAGTGAGGAAGAAAAAAGACATCAGTCCATCCAGTTCAACCCATGATGCGTGTGTGTGTTTGCTTTTAACCGTACATTGTATACCCCTGTATGTTGTGGTCTTTAAGGTGTCCATCTAATAGTTTTTTGAAACTATCAATGCTCCCTGCTGATACGACTGCTTGTGGAAGAGAATTCCACATCCTTACCGTTCTTACAGTGAAGAACCCCTTACGCACTTTAAGGTTAAACCGCCTTTCCTCTAGTTTTAGTGAGTGGCCACGTGTCTTATTGTATCTCCTTTCTCTGAATAGTTTGTTCCTTATGCTCGGGTCATTAGTACAGTATTTGTACATTGATATCATATCCCCCCTCAATCGTCTTTTCTCCAGAGAGAAAAGGTTCAGTGCTTGTAGTCTTTCCTCATAGCTGATGTCCTCCATTCCCCTAATTATTTTTGTTGCCCTTCTCTGGACTTTCTCCAGTTCCAGCACATCCTTCCTGAGGACCAGTGCCCAGAACTGGACAGCATACTCCAGATGTGGCCGGACCAGAGTCTTGTAGAGTGGGGGAATAATCTCTTTATTTCTGGAGTGAATCCCCTTTTTTATACATCCCAGTATTCTGTTGGCTTTGCTTGCGGCGGCTTGGCATTGCATGCCACTGCCAAGCTTGTTGTCTACCAGTACCCCTAAGTCCTTTTCCATCCTAGACTCACCCAGAGGTTCCCCCCCTAGTGAGTAGCTTGCTTTCTGGTTTCTGGCCCCCAAGTGCATTACTTTACATTTATCAACATTAAACCTCATCTGCCATGTAGTTGCCCACCCCGTTATTTTGTTCAGGTCTGCTTGCAAGGTTTCCACATCCTGCATAGAAGATATTGGCATGCCTAGTTTAGTATCATCTGCAAATACTGAGATTGTACTCGATATCCCCTCCTCTAGATCATTTATGAACAAATTAAACAGGATTGGTCCCAGGACAGAACCCTGAGGGACCCCACTTTCCACACCCGCCCAATCCGAGTACTCCCCATTAATCACCACCTTCTGTACTCTCCCCTGGAGCCAGTTCTCTATCCAGGTACTCACCTTCTGATCCATACCTACCTTCCTTAGTTTGTACAGTAATCGTTTGTGGGGAACGGTGTCAAAGGCCTTTGCAAAGTCCAGATACACCACATCCACAGGCTTACCTTTATCTAGGTGGCAGCTCACTTCATCATAGAAGGTTAATAGATTGGTTTGGCACGAACGATTTTTCATGAATCCATGCTGATTACTACTTATAACACCGTTTTCATTACTAAAGTCTTGTATGTGGTCCCTTAACATCCCCTCCAAAATTTTGCAGACTACAGATGTTAGGCTGACCGGCCTATAGTTACCCGGGATATATCTCGGCCCCTTCTTAAATATTGGTACCACGTTGGCTTTTTTCCAATCAGCTGGCACCATACCCGTCTGTAAACTATCCTTAAAGATCAAGAATAATGGTCTGGCAATCACCTGGCTGAGCTCATTAAGAACCCTCGGGTGCAAGCCATCCGGTCCCGGGGATTTATTTATGTTAAGTTTCTCTAGTTTAGCTCTAAGTCTATCTTCTGTTAACCATGGCGGCACTTCCTGAGGTGTATTATTTAGTTCGGCCTTACAAGCTGGGTTTGTGTAGCCCCCCGATTCTTTTGTGAAGACTGAAGAGAAGAAATGATTTAACACTTCCGCCTTTTCTCTGTCCTCAGTGGCCATATTTCCTTTATCATCTTTTATGGGGCCAATGTGTTCTGGCCTCGCTTTCTTACTGTTTATATACTTAAAGAACTTCTTGGGGTTCTTTTTACTCTCCTCCGCTATATGTCTCTCGTGTTCTATTTTAGCCGCCCTGATTTCATCTTTACATTTCTTATTACACTCTTTGTAATGCTTAAATGCTGCCAATGACCCCTCAGTCTTGTATTTTTTGAAGGCCTTTTCTTTAGCTCTAATATACATTTTTATGTTGGAGTTTAGCCACCCAGGGTTTATTTTTGCTCTTTTAAATTTATTTCCCTTTGGAATGCACTGGCCAATCCCCCTGTTTAGTATGCTCTTGAAGCACTCCCATTTTTCCTCCGTGTTCTTTGTTCCCAGGGTTCTATCCCAATTGATATTTTCTAGCTGCAAGCGCAGTTTAGGGAAATTGGCTCTTTTGAAATTCAGGGTCCTTATATTACCCCTCAGCTTCCTATTACTGTAATTAATACTGAAACTTATTGACCTATGGTCACTGTTTCCTAAGTTGTCCCGTATTTCTATATCCGTGAGCAGGTCTGTATTGTTGGTAATCAGTAGGTCAAGTACCGCATTGTTTCTTGTCGGTGCATTCACCATCTGACCCATGAAATTGTCCTGCAAAACATTTAGGAACTGCCTAGCCTTGGCTGAGTGCGCGGTTCCTTCTGCCCAGTCTATATCTGGATAATTAAAGTCCCCCATTATAATGACATTGCCCATCCTTGCTGCCAATCCTATCTGTAAAAGGAGGTCAGCCTCACCCTCCTCCCTCTGGTTGGGGGGCCTATAGCATACGCCCAATATTACCTTCCCCGCCGTGCCTTCCCTTTGAAGCTCTACCCATAGGGATTCTGCCTCATCCATAGCTCCATTATTAATATCATCCCTCATATTTACCTGTATACTGTTCTTAATATACAGACATACCCCTCCCCCTTTTTTACCCTCTCTATCTCTGCGATAAAGGGAATACCCCTGAATGGTCGCCATCCAGTCATGAGAGCTGTCAAACCAAGTCTCAGTTATCCCCACAAAATCTAAGTCCTCCTCAAACATCAGCAGCTCCAGCTCTCCCATCTTGTTGGCCAGGCTTCTGGCATTGGTATACAAACCTCTTAATTTTGATCGGTTACATTTATCCTCATTTGATGTTTTTAGGCTGCTCTCTTGATTTTTCCCCATACCCACCCTGGGTTTAGGAGCTCCGAACACCCTACCGCTAATGCCCCCATTTCTGCCCTCTGAAACTTGCTACCTGTGCCCCCTCTCGGTCCAGGGATGTTCATGAGTCCTTCAGCCGTCCTGGGACTCTCCCTCCTGATTGGCCGAGATACAGCCGCGGCGCCATTGGCTCCCGCCGCTGTCAATTAAAGTCAGTGGGGCAATCAGGAGAGAGAGGGGGCAGGGCTGAACTGCAGTTCCGAGTCTGAATGGACACAAGGAGCTGCAGTTTGGCTCCGGTGCCCCCATAGCAAGCTGCTTGCTCTGGGGGAACTTGATAGGAGGGAGGGGCTAGGAGCTGGAATGAGGGACCCGAGAAGAGGAGGATCTGGGCTGCCTTGGGCAAAACTAACTGTACAGAGCAGGGAAGTATAACATGTTTGTTGTAAAAAAGGGGGGTTTGGTGAGATAAATGGCGCTGCCTTTCAGTAGGTATTAGGGGGAGTAGGTAAAGCAAGACTTTACAATCACTTTAATGCACTTGCTTTTATTTATTGCTCCCCTTCAGCTGCCTTTTGTAATGTTAGATGGAATAAATATAATTTGTAACGATAAGACAAGACACTCACTCTATAATGCCTGTCGCATGTTGCTTCTGAGCTATAACTGTTTTGCTTTAATGTTGCTAATACAGTGTAAGCATGTGTGTTCCTGATGTCAGGTTCAATAGGAGCAGAGCAAGGAAGAGGAGCACTAATCAACTTCACACAAAAAGGCTGGGTCACAGCCACTGACACCTAACCTGTGTCTAATAGTAAAAAAAACATTAGGAGTAAAAAAAGCTCTAAATAAAATATAGATGACAGTGCACACTCTACAACAATGTCCATGTACTGGTGATGTCCCCTCCTGCCTATACTGACATGTATCGATTGGATACCTCCAATATTTCTCAGGGAAGCCGGCTGACCCACAGATCTTTTTAAATCACTTGTTGCTCTCCTTTTTGAGTGATTTATTGTCACTGTCATTTGTAATGTGTCTCTGCACTCACTATTAGGGGGCCCTGTCATTTTGGCCATTTAGGTCTTGATGTTGTGAGTAATCCTTATTATATCTACTATTTGCACAAAATATATGAATAGGTGTATATGAAGGAAGATTTCTAATTGCTATTTACTCTTTTGTATTTTGTATGATAGGTATTTGACATGCCGATTGTTTCCCAACCCTCCTGAAGAAGCCGTTATCCAGTGAAATGCGTTGAGACAGGATGATTGCTATATGAAAATCAAAGATCAATGCATTTGATGACATCTAATTACTGTAATATGTATATATGGGACCCCCCCCCAAAAAAAAATATATTTAAAGTGAAGAGGAACCATCATTTTTACACATAAAAAGCCACGTAGCCCTGCATGCTGATATGAAATCATCTCACATTCAAAAGTTAAAAAAAAAAAAAACATTTGTATTTTACTCACATTTGATATTTTTCTACGTCCTGGTCCACTGAGGCACTTGTGATGTAATAAGGATCTCACAGCTGCATCCTTGAAAGCCTCCGTCATCAGTGTCTTCTTGTCTCTCAAATATAAAATCTTGTGCCATTTCTTGAAGTCTTCAGGAAGGCATTAATCCCCCATGGTATTGTTTACACATTGGCTTTGCTTGGCAATGTTAGTGTTGGGTAGTATAATGCCATTTGCCAGAGCCGTAACTAGAACCTTCAGTGCCCTGGTGCAAGAAACCATGAAGGGCCCCCCGGACCCCTGGCCGGGCCCTTTCCTTTAAGCCTTGGGCTCTTCCCACTGATCCTGGGGCCCTTTACTCTCATTTCGGGGCCCTTTCACAAGTTCTGCACTGGGCCCCCTTCCTGCCATCTTGGGGCCTCCCAATGGTGGTGGAATGCCAGGGCCCCGGTCGCAGATTTGACCTTTGCGATCCTGGAAGTTCACCCACTGGTGTCAGTCGTTTTTATTTTTTGGTATTTTAATTGTATTATTTTTTATCATTTTATTTTATTTTTTTACAATGTCACTGACTATGACTCTGTCCATTCAGAAAAGGAAGGAGCTGATAAATGACATATTTACCGACCCCTTCCTGGTTACTGTATCTATTGTGAACCATCCCCTTCAGCAGCCAGCAGGAGAAGGGAGGGAGCACAGTGGGGGGGGGGGGGGGCAGTAGCACAGTAGGGGCGGGGGACCAGGGAAGCACACAGGGGCCCAAAGACAGCAGAACATAAGTGAAGTGGATAGGAGGAGTGGCGGGGGCAGCATACCGAGGAACCAATCTCCTCCATTTTTCTCCTGCAGCTACTGGAGGAAAAAGGAGGACAGTGATTCCTCTACATGCTACCCCTGCCGTCCCTCCTATCCAGGTGTACAGGGGAGCTGCATGGGCCCCCTGGAGCATGGGGCCCGGTTGCGATTGCAACCTCTGCAACCCCTGTAGTTACGCCCCTGCCATTTGCTGTACCCAGGGCAACATATCAACAACACCAGCAGTGCCAGATTTTGTGCTGCACATACATGAGGTCTTGAGCTGATGTTGAAAATTTCGAAATGTTTGAAAATAGAAACATAGGATACGAGGAAGAGAAAAAGCTAAGCATTAGCATGCTGTGACACAGAAAAGGAGGAAATAAGAAAATATATTGAAATGTCTTGTTTTATTTACAATGCAGTAATAGTGGCATTTTCAGATGAGGGGAGGAGGACCTGCTTCAAATGTTAACACTCTGTCACTTTCTTTTCACTTTAAGCATGCCCCGTAGGCCCGTACATTCAATAAACTTAGATTATATTTACAGGGCACAAGACAGTGGTCTTATTCTCCAGGCCTGCCCTGTCTGTAGGACCAGACAAGCCTAGATACGTGCTCTTGGCGTGTTTGTAAACCCACACTGCTACTGCAGTACTCTTTCACCATAGGATGGGAGCACTCTATTTATGTGTTATCAATTAAATATGTGTATCGATGGCATTACACAAACTTTGGAATTAACAAGTTAGTGTAGTATATAGCAAAGTGGCTGTTATGTAATCAGTATCTTAGTGAATTCCTTTAAACAGAGACATACCTACACATAAGTAAACCCTTTGAAGGCGCCAACCTGTAAAAATAAATAATCCTACCCATTAACTGCGACCCCTTTAACGGTGAGACACATTAACCAGTTCTGGACCGGAAGGATTTGCCCCCTTATTGACCATGCCATTTTTTGCGATTCGGCACTGCGTTACTTTAACGGAAAATTGCGCAGTCGTGCAATGCTGTACCAAAATAAAATTGATGTCCATTTTCTCTCACAAATAGAGCTTTCTTTTGGTGGTATTTGATCACCTGTGCGATTTTTATTTTTTTGCGCTATAAACAAAAAAAGAGCGAGAATTCTGAAAAAAAAAATATTTTTCACCTTCTGCTATATAACATTCCAAAAAAAATGTAAATTCAAATGTTTTCATCCTTTTTGGCCAATTTGTATTCTGCTAAATATTTTTGTTAAAATAAAAAAAAAAAAATCACAATAAGCATATTTTGATTGGTTTGCGCAAAAGTTATCATGTGTACAAACTAGGGGAAATATTTATGTCATTTTTATTTATTTATTTATTACTAGTAATGGCGGCGATCTGCAATTTTTAGCGGGACTGGGACATTGTGGCGGACAGTTTGGACCCCTAACTGACTTTTTTTTTTACACTTTTGGGGGGACCAGTGGCATTACTACAGTAATCATTGCTAAAATGTGCACTGTTACTGTATTAATGACACTGGCAGGGAAGGGGTTAACCTAGTGGGTGACCAAAGGGTTAAATGTAAGCCTAGGGGAGTGTTTACTAACTGTGGGGGGAGGGGCTTCTGAAATGGCCATAGAGACCTGTGATCCTATATAGAAGAATCACAGGCGCTCTGTGATCATTTCAGAGAGAAGAACGGTTGGATGTGTTTACGACAGCTGACCGTTTTTCTCTCTCAGTGGGGAGCGATCGCGGGTGGCCGGCGGCAATCGGTGCTGCCAGCCCCATGCATCGGAATCCTCGCTGCCCAGCACCACGCGCGAGACCGACGTAGTACTACGTCGGGTCGTGCAGCCGAGCAAGCCTGCCGCAGTAAAACTGTGGCGGGCGGTCGGCAAGTGGTTAAGCATATTAAATCAAAATAAAGTAAGACTCTACTAGAAATAATAAGTGCAATGTGTATATGCCTCAAACGTGTATAGAATAATAACATATACAGTATCACAAATCATCAATGTGTGTCCATTGCAAACCAATGTGAAAAAAATTATATTAAAACTGTTAATTAATGAATTTAGTTAACATATAACTTCCAAAGTGCAATGCATGTTAATGACAGTCCATTCTCATAAGTGCCAATGATAAAAAAAAAAAAACTTCAATCACTGTGACCACAACCATAAATGTTTGCTCCTCTTCTAAACATATAGTGTTCCGCTATGTGCAAAGCAAACTATTGCGCTCCCCAAGCCACCAAAGATCCTTTCCACAATTAACCCAATTACGTTGATGCAACAGGCCCCTCTCAGATAGCCAGTCACATGTATAAAAAGGCAAGAGGACAGGATAATTGTGCAGCACCATTTATTAAAAATTCCTTTCTAGCATAAAATACACAAAATAATATTCTGCTTACATCAGAGGTGCCTAGACCGTCACCAGCTCGAAACACCTCTACTGCATCCCACATTTAATAGAACTGGTACAGTCTCACCACTCACTCCACTTAGCCGGGCCGGCGTACGTTCCACGGAGATACCAGATGTGATGTCAGTGGTTAAACAGGAACTGTAAACAGTAAACAGATCTCAATGCATTTCGTCATCCATAGGCATCATCAGAAAATCCCCACCAGGGATCGGGAAGATGGTGGGTTTTCAAATTTTTTTCTTATTTTTGGGTCCAGCAGGCATCGTGATTAACAATGGATTTACATCGAGGGACACTATTTTTTTTTTCTTTTTAGTAAAGTACATTTTTACACTTTTTTGGTGAATGGGTAGGGGTATGATGTACCCAATACCCATTCACTTAGGGGGGGCGGGATCTGGGGGCTCCCTTGTTAAAGGGGCTTCCAGATTCCGATAAGCCCCCCACCCGCAGACCCCAACATACACAGCCCAGGGTTGTCGGGAAGAGGCCTTGGTCCCCATCAACATGGGGACAAGGTGCCTTGGGGGGCACCCCAAAGCACCATCCCCATGTTGAGGGTAAGCGACCTGGTATGGTTCAGGGAGGGGGGTGTATGCTCGTCTCCCCCTTTCCTAGTCTGCTAGGCTGTATGCTCGGATGAGGGTCTGGTATGGATTTTGGGGGGTACCCCGCGCCATTTTTTTTTTGCTTTTTTGGCATGGAGTTCCCCGTTGCACGCCAGTTTTTTCTTATTCTGTCATAGGGTTTCCCTTAACTGCTTAAATACAGGTTACTTTCACCCCCTTCCTGCCCAGACCAATTTTCAGCTTCCAGTGCTCATTGGCATCTATGCGAAATATTGGTCAGCTTGACACGGCTCAGATTGCCGCCTGACACTCTCGATCGTTCCCCGTTGAGAGAGAAGGACGGACGGTTGTTGTAAACACAGCCGAACGTCCATCTCCCTGGGATGATCGCAGAGCTCATGTGATCCTGCTATATAGGATCACATGCCTCTATGGTCATCTCAGAAGCCATGCCCCCCACAGTTGGAATCACTCCCCTAGGGTCACATTTAACCCTTTGATCACCTATACTGTTAATCCCTTCCCTGCCAGTGTCATTATTACAGTAACAGTGCATATTTTTTAGCACTGATTACTGTAGTAATGTCACTGGTCCCCCCAAAAGTGTCCAAAATGTCAGTCAGGGGTCCGATCTGTCCGCTGCAATGACGCCGTCCCGCAAAAAATTGCAGATTGCTGCCCTTACTAGTAAAAAAAAAAAAAACAACAATAAAAAATGACATAAATCTTTCCCGTAATTAATAGACACGATAACTTTTGCGCAAACCAATCAAAATACGTTTATTGCGATTTTTTTTTACCAAAAATATGTAGCAGAATTTTTTTTGGGAATGTTCTTCTAATGTGAAAAATATTGTTTTTTTTTTCAAAATTGTCGCTCCTTTTTTGTTCATAACGCAAAAAATAAAATCGCACAGGTGATCAAATACCACCAAAAGAAAGCTCTATTTGTGGGAATAAAAGGACGTAAATTTAATTTGGGTACAGCGTTGCACGACCGCGCAATTGTCAGTTAAAGTAACGCAGTGCTGAATCGCAAAATAGGGCCTGGTCATTAAGGGGGCAAATCCTTCCGGTCCAGAAGTAGTTAACATGGACGTCTATGGGAAATCTTGGTCAGCTTGGCATGGCACTGCTCCCGAACTAGAATTGACAGGGACACAAAATTTGGGGAGCACCGAGAGGGGACCCAGGACTACAACATATCCATACATTTTAAAAGTGGAGAATGACTGTACACCACACAGACTGCACTAAACTGACTGAACTCATTATTTACTAACTACCTGCCTAATCTCTATTGTAACACACTATACACCGCTGCCATGTAAGCAGCAGCCTTATATAGTGTGTGGTGTGGACTTAGCCCCTGAGCCATGAATGGCCAAAGGCACCCTGCCTTTGGCCAATCATGGCTCTAACAGGACATTGTCCTGTGATTGGCCAAAGCATACAGGTCAGGTGCTTGCTTTGGCCAATCATCAGCAATCAATGCACTGCAATAGCACAGTGCATTATGGGGCACTCATCGGCGGACGAACTTCCTGCCAAGTGCCCCATTTGTTCATGTGTCCTGCGAACACACAAATAGCTGATGTTCGAGTAGATATTACATTTGACTCAAACACAGAGACCATCCCTAGATTTGGCTGAGCTGCATGATCCCTGTCTCCCTGACCACCTTTAAGGATATTGATGTAGCCAGTCTCTGGGTAAAGACCAAACATGTTTTAAGCCAGCCAATCTTGCAGTGTCTTGCTTGTAATTGTGTTTGCAAGACGTGATTCAAGCTCCCTGTTTGTCTGCCCTGTTCCTGTACCCGGTCCTTAGCCTTTGCCTGCTCTCTGCTCTGCCTGTTAGTTTGGATTCTGTTCTTGATGGCCTCCGATTAGATTTTGACTACGCTCAGAACCCAGCCTGCCCTGAACCTGGTCTGTCATTGACCGCTTTGCCAGTCTGCAAAAGTAAGTACCCAATCACTGTTCTAAGTTCAAGTGTCTGTTCGCTATGCTCAGTTCACACCTGCAGGGTGTGGTAGCTAGGCACTATAGCATTGTGTTTGAGACCTGTGGCAACCAAGTGCCGGTAGGCCTGCTATAGGCAAAGAACACAGAAGCCAGCTATACATACATAGTTTGTGAGGTTGAAAAAAGACATCAGTCCATCCAGTTCAATCTATGATGTGTGTGTGTGTTTGCTGTTAACCGTACATTGTATACCACTGTATGTTGTGGTCTCTAAGGTGCCCATCTAGTAGTTTTTTGAAACTATTGATGCTCCCTGCTGATACGACTGCTTGTAGAAAAGAATTCCACATCCTTACTGCTCTGGCCACGTGTCTTAATGAGTGGCCACGTGTCTTATTGTATTATTCCCTTTCTCTGAATAGTTTGTTCCTTATGCTAGGGTCGCCAGTACAGTATTTGTACATTGATATCATATCCCCCCTCAATCGTCTCTTCTCCAGAGAGAATAAGTTCAGTGCTTGTAGTCTTTCCTCATAGCCAATGCCCTCCATTCCCCTAATTATTTTTGTTGCCCTTCTCTGGACTCTCTCCAATTCCAGCACATCCTTCCTGAGGACCGGTGCCCAGAACTGGACAGCATACTCCAGATGTGGCCGGACCAGAGTCTTGTAGAGTGGGAGAATAATCTCTTTATTTCTGGAGTGAATCCCCTTTTTTATAGTTATAGCTATAGTTCCTGATTACCAACGCTAGGAGTAGGCGTGACGCTACATACTGTATTCAGCTTACAATTGGGCTTTCTATTAAGGAATTAGCAACTGATACAAATTACAAGTATTCTTTGTTGTTCCAGCTATGGTAAATACATTTGATTGGTTGTTTTGGTTTACTGCACTTTACAAATCTTTATTGATCTTCATGGTTGTAATATACAGATGGTAGATGAAAAAGTACATTTGGCGACAAGGCTTCAGTCCCTATTCTGTATTCATGTCAGCAATGTCGTTGGTTGGCTATTTAGAAAAGGGCGTATGCTAAATCCTAGTCGATCACCATAATGCACATGCATTTTTACACAGCTCAACATAAAGCCAATACAGCACTAAATATTTGTTCTGCTCTAAGCATCAGGAAGCACTCAATGGCATCAGCAACCCAAATGAAAAAGCCATGTTTTTACACCTGCTGTATGTGTAAAAGGCTTTTCTCCCTTTCTCCCGCCTACTAAATCATACCAATTATGGTGAGTCTTTTGTTTTAAAGACATGAATCATTTCAGTTCGTTGCTCTTTGCTCTAAATGTAATTGTTCAAAATGCAAAAACCAAAATTATTTTCCTATCCATTTCCAGATTATAGCAAATATTAAATATGTATAGGCTTAGACAGGCAGCTAAAGTACAAGTAGCCCCTCATTGCTTGACTGAAAATTGAGCAGTGAGAGGGATGACAGGGGGTGGGTTGGGGGGTTGGGCAAAAAAAAAAACACACTTTGTCTACAATAAAATAAGTAAAAATGACAGTTTTCCTGCACCAAAACTGTAAAACATAGCTTCAGCACTGTTGAGAGCTCCAGATGGTATATTCGCCTGCTGACTTTAAAGCTGTTTGGACAGCTTACCCTGCTGTGACATTCAATGGCTGTTCACACAGCAACATTCGCCTGGTGCACAACATTTTCCCAATCAGTCCTTTATAAATAAACCATGAGGTGTCACTCTAATCTATATAGTGCATACCTAAATCCTTATTATTATTCAGTTTTATAACTACTTATAAAGTGAATAGTTATGCTGTGTAAAATAATAGTATTATAACACCATCCTACTGGTAGAGTCTAATACAGAGTATACAATAATTTTGCATCCCTCATTTTAATAGCAGATTTGTGTTTCTACTGTGTACCAGTGGCGGCTGGTGCTCAAAATCTTTGGGGGGGGGGGGGGGGGCGCAAACAGAAAAATGTAATAGGAATTGCTTTGTGGCAAAAAACTCTGTAAAAAATTGCGTGACTTTGAGATTGCAAAAGTGTGAAAGGGGCCTTCGGTAATTAAGGTATAGTGTGCCCCCTTTCAATGCAGAGAGACCAGCATGCCCCCTTTCAATGCAGAGAGACCAGCGTGCCCCCTTTCAATGCACAGTGACCAGTGTGCCCCCTATTAATGCACAGTGACCAGCGTGCCCCCTTTCAATGCACAGTGACCAGCGTGCCCCCTTTCAATGCAGTGACCAGTGTAAATGCCCCCTTCAATGCAGTGACCAGCGTACATGCCCCCTTCAATGCAGAAATCAGCGTAAATGCCCCCAATGCAGAGACCAGCATACATGCCCCCTTCAATGCAGTGACCAGCATACCATTCCCCCAATGCAGAGATCAGCGTACATGCCCCCAATGCAGTGACCAGCGTACATGCCCCCAATGCAGTGACCATCATACATGCCCCCAATGCAGTGACCAGCATACATGCCCCCAATGCAGAGATCAGCGTGCGTGCCCCCAATGTACTGACCAGCATACATGCCCCCAATCCAGAGATCAGCGTGCGTGCCCCCAATGCAGTGACCAGCATACGTGCCCCCAATGCAGAGATCAGCGTGCGTGCCCCCAATGTAGTGACCAGCATACGTGCCCCCAATGCAGAGATCAGCGTGCGTGCCCCCAATGTACTGACCAGCATACGTGCCCCCAATGCAGAGATCAGCGTGCGTGCCCCCAATGTGGTGACCAGCATAAGTGCCCCCAATGCAGAGATAAGCGTGCGTTCCCCCAATACAGTGACCAGCATACATGCCCCCAATGCAGTGACCAGCATACATGCCCCCAATGTAGAGATCAGCGTGCGTGCCCCCAATGTGGTGACCAGCATACATGCCCCCAATGCAGAGATCAGCGTGTGTGGCCCCTTACTTACCTGGAGCAGCAGCGGCGGTGATCGGCTTCTCCTCAGTACCCCGAACGGCTTCTTCTCCTCGGTCCCGGTGCATCTCCTCAAGTCCTTACGGTCCCGCCTCCTCCTCGGCCAATGGCATGGGGTTTGCCTTGCGGCCAATCAGGAAGCGCGTATCGTACGTGCTTCCTGATTGGCCAGGAGGAGGATCGGTGTGACAATAGAATGAAAATTCGCTATTGTCACACAATGGGTGGGCTCGGGACGCATCTGCGCCCCGGGTCCACCCTTTGCATCGCCCTATTAGAGCCTCTGGCTCTAATCAGGGGACGAAAAAAAAAAATCCCCACTGAACTCCATTCGTCCGGCCCCCCTGCATGTAGATTATGGGGCTGGACGCATGGATGGGGGGGGGGGCGCCCCTGCGCCCCTAACGAACCGGCTGCCACTGCTGTGTACAGTATTATAATTGAGGAATGTAACATTATACTGTGTAAAGTTTGCTCTAATATGCAAAGCTATTGCTGAGAAAGGCATGCCCTTAGCTTAAGCTCATCAATTTGTAGGGCAGCTTCAATAGCCAATTCGATTTTTCAAGAGCCAGGAAAGTACTGACCAATGCTGAATCCTCTAAGCCCAAAGTAAGGATTTGAATATTGAAGCACGAGCACCACATGTGCTCTAGAGATCCTGAGGAGCTAAATACACCATGCAAAAATACATTGGACACATTAAAGTGTATGCATGTCCTTTATAAGGCCAGTTTACATTGGTTTAAGTACTGATGAGTGACTTCATACATCAAATTCTTTATTCTTTTACTTAAATTGTCTAAAACTTGCTGATTTTGCTAATGTTAATGTACTCTGAGATTAAGGTTTAGTAATTTTTGAAGGGGGTCCCCCAGGGACCTGAAAATTATTTCAAGGGCTCCTCTGGAGTAAAAAGGTTCAGGCAGGCTGCCTTTGAAAAAAAAAACGAGGATAGGGAGCTGCTCCACCTCGTGAATCTTAAAGGATTAGTTCACCTTTCTGAACTTGTTACATGTTACACCCATATATATCTGCTGATTGCTGTTGCAAGGTTTTCCAGGTTCCTAAAACAAAAAATAAGTAAATGCACATTTTTTTTTTTTTAAATCACGTGCTATTGGTTGTTATTGTTTGGCCACAATTAAGAGTTTGAACAAAACAGTGAATCTTCTGTAAATATTGCCTTCAAAGTGCAGATCTCCATAATTGCTGTTGTGTTAGCTTGTTAGACCATGACTTTTCACATGTAGCAATTTGGGATCTTTACTGGGCAGATGCAAAGGGCACCAGCTTGTGGAAGGAAGCCGCAAAGCACAAACTGATTTTACGTTAAACAGGAATACAGGACAAGAGAAGTGGTACTTTGCAGACACTGCAGAGTCCATACATACAGAAAAAGAGAAGATACTTAGAATGTGGTGCACCTGGGAAACACAATAGTATCACAACAGCAATGGAAGACTCAGCCCAGCCTTTGTCGATGTCATTAAGGCCCTGTTCACATGTAGTGATTTGGGATCACGGGCAGGCAGTATCCCCGTGATTCTGCCTGCAATTCCAAATCACACTGCAATGCTGGCAAAATGCAGCACGTGTGTTTGTGTTTCTTTCATTTTTAGTGGCACCAAAACATGGTGTGGTTTTGGATCCTTGTGTGCAATGTTCCCTTTAAGCTGCGCGCATGCGCGGATGCACAGTCTAATTGAAGGTCCCGCGCAGCACAAATTCAGACCGCGCAGATGACGTGAATCCACTCAGCAATGGTGAAACAAAAAGATGAAACATCTCTGCAACAGCCTAAAAAAAAGGTTTGTTTGACTTTAAAACAAGAATGGCTAAATGAACTCCTTCAAACGGATACTAGCGATGGCCCTGACAAATCCGTTAAATTGTCTGAAATATTTAGTTCTGGAGCTAATGGGATTGTGTGCAAAATTTGCTCCGAAGCTAAAATTAAAGGAGAGTTTTCCACCGGGAAAACGTGGACAGAGTGGAAACTTGACTACCTAAAGCGCCACTTAACACAAAAATGTCACATTGATGCTGTGAAAGCATTGTACAATAGAAAGCATAGAACTGCGATTAACCAGCTTCTCAGGGAGTCTAGAGAATCTAGAGGAAAACGTATCGACTTCGCCAATAAGAGCAAGGCAAACTCTGAACAAATCAAAATATTGATCGATAACGTGCTACTTGAAAATGAACGCGTCGTTGCTATCTGTTCAAAAACTTCATAATCATCTGGTGAAATATGTAAGCCTCCCCGACAGCTGGAGAAGTACAAACTACGCATTTGAATTTGTGGAGTCAATTAATGCAGTTGTACAAGCTGAGACTATGGAAGCTGTAAGAAATGCCAATGTTCACACGTTGATAGTCGACGAAAGCACAGACATTACAGTACACAAAATTACATTAAGTTTAGAGAACAAAATCAATTCACATACAAAACTATATTTGCCAGAATCATTCAGCTGGCACGATGCAGCGCCCAGGATATTGCAGATGCAATAATAAAGTTCTACACTGATCACGGACTTGATTTGCAGAAAATGGCCATGTTAACGTCTGACGGCGCTTCTGTCATGTTAGGCAAACGTAATGGAATCACTGCAATACTTAGACGGCAAATACCGCACCTTACAGAACAACACTGCGTTGCTCATCAAGAGTATTTGGGAGTTGATGATGCATGGAAAGGCATGCAGTTGATGAAAGAAGTGGAAACACTTTTAAGAACAGTATATTCACTATTCAGTAGGTCTTCTGTAAAGAAAAGCAAATTCGACGAGTTGGCAAAAGTTTTAGAAGTGGATTCACTGTCTTTCCAACCGCTGAATGAGGTTCGCTGGCTATCACGTTACCAAGCTGTTAATACTTTTTTGCGGAATTACAGTCTGTTAACGGAGTATTGTTCAAAAGAAGCAGACAACGACGACCTGATTGCGAAATACTGTCTCAAAAAACTATCTGATCCAATTCCCAAGTAGAGAGTTGCAATTACTGTTCTTGGAGATGTGTTGGAAGAACTAGCTCAGCTCAGTGTCTCCCTGCAGTGCAGCAATCTTAGCATCGTTGATCCTCATTGCTTTGCCAGAGCTAAGATGGAAAAACTTAAATCTCAGTATCTCGGGCAGCATATTCATTGGAGCACCCATGTGAACGAGCTGTTGGGGAAACATGACAGTGCAATAAATACAGCAGAGATTATTCTGTTTGTCCGCAAAGTTTGTGACCATCTTGACGCAAGATTTCCTGAAGGTGAGCTTAAAGAATGGTCTGCATTTAGCCTAGAAACACTGGATTCAACAATTGATTTTGATCACGGCATAACTGATGTAACCAGACTGACAGAGAAGTTCCACGCTTTTCTGAAACAAAGAGATGATGACGCCACAGAGAGCATCTGTCAACAGTAAAGGGACTTCAAGTTCACCATCAAAGAAAAAAGAAAGACAGGAGCGCTGCAGATATGGTAACCTGGGCACTAAAAACTCAGGACTTTGTGGAGCTTGCACAGTTAATTGACATTTGCGGGACATTTCAAGCGTCTAGTGCAGACTGTGAAAGCGGTTTCAGTCTCATGAATCGTATCAAGACAAATTCACGCAACCGACTTCAGACCACCCCCTTGGATCAGCTAATGAGAATCCGGTCTACACAAGCAGATGGGTCTATCAATCTGGACAAGATCTATAACCACTGGAAAGGTATTAAGGACAGACGGGAGAAGTTTTAAAGGTACATGTTTTATAGGCTACATTATTAATAAATGCATAGTAATAATGCATGCATTTATGTGTTTGTTTATTGTGGTGCATCTTTGTTTTCAGGTTCTGTTTTGAGAGAGGTTCCATATCTCCACAGACCTGCAAGGCCAGTCGAGAGCACTGATGAAGCACTGTTGCACTAAAAGTTGTTAAAACTGTTAAAACTAAAACACTAAAAAATGTTGTGTTTGTGTTGTATATCTTTTTTATCCAATCTGCCTTAATAAAATGTGTTTGGATAAAAATAGCCTATTGAACATTTATTATTACTATACTGTAAAATTGGTTGAACAGTTAATACGATTTACTAATATTCTATCAAACTATAGCCCATTAGTTAATGGCAACATGCTCTTTTTGTGACAATATAAGATTTTTGATGAAATTGCTCAGTCTAAAGGTTTGCGTTCAGAAATTTTTTTATTTGCTCAGCACAGTAAAAAAAATTAGAGGGAACATTGCTTGTGTGATAAATCACGCAACAATCACAGCAAAACCACACCACATTTTGGTGTCACTAAAAATGAATAGAACACAAACACACGTGCTGTGTTTTGGCAGCATTGCCGTGCGATTTGGATTGGAATCTGGGAGTGGCGGCGGGTGGAATCACAGGAATATTGTGCCCACAATCCCAAATTGCTACATATGAAGAGTCAGGACCAAACAGGCTAATACAACAGCAATTATAGAAGACTCAGCACCCAGCACCTTAGTCAACAAACTTTTCCAGCAGTTCCTGCAATCTCAGATACCTAGTTATAGTATGAATCAATGACAGGAATAAATTCTGCACTGCAGTTTTAGCCTGAGGAGCACACAAGGGAAAGAGGCACCCATGCAAACACACACACACACATATATATAAAATCCAAAACGTTAAAACTGCGCTTGGAAAACATCATTATTAAAACCACAACTAATTGGTGATAAAAGCAGCGACTCTGCTCTGCTGTGAGATAATTACCACAGAATACATTCAAATATGTAACAAAACAGCCGTGCAAAAATAAACTGATAATAAAAATAATGTGACGATAATAATAATAATAATAATGTATGCAATGCAGACTAGCACATTATGCCATTAACTTTCAGTGAGAAGATTTTTGTGGTTTACTACCACTTTAAGCTAAGACCAGTAGGCCTAGCATCACATGGAAAGGGTCAACAACATCCTCAGCAGGACTACAATGTAGCAGGCTAGCAGCATACATTTAAATAGGGATTAATAACCTTCAGGGCAGTATTCAAATGTAGTAGCGCAGCACTCCATACAGCTAAGGGTAAATCTCAGAATTTTCCCACTGTTATGTGAATGTGCAGATAGCACACACATGGGGAGAGAGAGCCTGTTCATTTGTAGGTCGCCTTCCTTTTTTCCAGAGGCAATCTTTGTCATAAAATAGATAACACAAGAGCAATCCATCCTGCCCACTGTGCTTATATTCAGAATGGCAGGATTGGCTTTTGTAAGAGATCATCAACCTTACACCTATTTTACACTTTAATGTTGAGATATTATGAAAGAGTTCAACCCCCCTAACCCCCCCCCTTATCTAGGGCCCTGTGAGAAATTGTATATACTGAGGCACTGTGTGTACTGAGGGGGCACTGTGAGTACTGAGAAGACAACAAAAAACACTCAGAAAAAGTGTGAGTGTGTTAAGGGCATAATAAACAATAATGTTCATTGGCACATTTAACTGGTTAACAAATATATAAGAACAAAGGTAAAAGCGGGTTGCTAAACACTGAAAAAGTCATATAAACGAGAAAAAAACAGCCCTTTAATAAATATAAGGCCGAAGGGTTATCAATGGCATTTCAAAACCAGAACAAATGTAATAAATAATGCAAGAATGCAATCAGGAAAGCATACTGACTGGAATGGTACCAGAAAATTTGTGAAAAGCAAATGTGGTGCCATTATTCAAAAAAGGGTTGAGATATACACCTGGAAACTACAAACCAGTCAGCCTAACACCAATAGTAAGTAAACTATTAGAATGAAAGGTAAAGGAACATATCCACAAATTTACTCATAAAAATAGTATCATTAATAGTGTAGACATAAGTGGAACAGTTGGCGAGCTTTGCCTGTAAGGGAATTTACAGGTGACCCTGAGAATCCACAATGAGGAGCTTGAGACGTTCTGGGAATTTCTGATAATCAGCCAGCTGAGGTAAGTCCTTTGCTTACAACTAAGTTATCAGATGGTCTACTGTCCATCTGCGGGTTATAAGATAAGATTCTTATCTTATAAGGGTTATAAGATAGGAAAAGAAAGAATAGTGCTGTTAACAGGTTATATGAAGCACACTTCTGCTGTAATAGTAGTTTAGAGGCAACAGGGTATAGGGCATTGAATTAAGTAAGGGAATGAAGTATAAGAGACCCTCAAAAATGCCCATGCTTAAGTCCATACATATAGGAGAAATCCCTTTTTAGTGTATTTTGAGCAGTGGAATCTGCAGCTAGCACATTTCTCCCATGTAAGGAGTACGTATCTCCCATGGTTAAGAGAAGTGGGATTTATCTTTAATTTTATGATGCAGTAGTAGGCTTAAGCATGGTTTGGCAATATACTTTATCAGGTAAGATCAGATCATAAGATCAGGTGTTTTTAAGTAGCCTTGTAAGATTTGAAAGTAACTCTTTGTATGTGTGCGCTATTCTCTGTGGTTCCTTTTGTATATTTGTCTTTACAGCAGCACCAGCTTTAGAAATGCATGTTTAGGGTGTGCCCCCACCCCCAATCCTTTGTTTGATTTCAGAGAGATAATCGTGTATGTGTGTGAATGCTGAAACTTTTAGTTCTACATCTTGTGTATGTGTTATGTTAGCTCTGCAGACGTGCCCCCCTCCTATGCCCCCCTCCCTTTTCTATTTCTCATGAAAGAATGTGCTGGATGAGACATTAGTGATAACTGGCAAGGTCACCTATGATATTATTCTTATTACTCGTAGTCATACCAATATGTGCCTGGGTAATTATTCCGATAAACAATGTGATCACAATTATTTTGAGTCTGTTTTCCAAACATGGTAAAATGAAGGTTATATTTAAACGTGCACATAGTATAAAATTACACATTATAAATATCCTTTGATAGTGGAAACTGTGCATTTAAAAAAGTGAAATTAGGTAAAACATCCTCCTTTAAGGAGATATATTTGCGGAGATATATTTAAATTAGGGTTTGACATTAAGATTATCACTTGAGTGTTCATTTCTAATATGATACTGTATGTTGATTTTTTAATGATATAGATATATTTTAATTGGTTTAGACAACCTTTTGTTGGAGATGAAATACAGGGTATTAGGAAATTTGGAATATGGGGTTAGTTTAGATTTGGATGAGGTTGTTAATTGTAATACAGCTGCCATAATACTGAACAAAGCCAAGATGGATGGGATACATGGGAATTTTCTACAAAAGGTTAAATATAAAGGTCTGATAATAACTTGATGTGCGGTCCATGATGTAAAAGTAAAAAATAAAATTTAACCACTTAAGCCCCGGAAGATTTTACCCCCTTCCTGACCAGGGTTTTTTTTGCGATTTTTTACTGTGTGACTTTGACGGACAATTGCACGGTCGTGCGACGCTGTACCTAAACAAATTTCACATCCTTTTTTTCCCACAAACAGAGCTTTCTTTTGGTGGTATTTGATCACCTGTGCGATTTTTTGATCATGCGCTATAAACAAAAAAACAGCGTAATTTTTGCAAAAATAACAATATTTTTCACTTTTTTTATATGAAATTCCCCCCCAAAAAATGTAAAAATCTAAATTTTTTAACATTTTCGGCCAAATTGTTTTACGCTACATATGTTTGGTAAAAAAAAATCTCAAAAAGCGTATTTTGATTGGTTTGCGCAAAAGTTATCGCGTTTACTAACAAAGGGAAAGATTTTTGTCATTTTTGGTGTTTTTTTTTAACGAGTAATGGCGGCGATCTGCGTTTTTTTTTGCGGTACTGCGACATTGCGGCGGACAGATCGGACCCTTGACTGACATTTTTGACACTTTTGGGGGTACCAGTGACATTACTGCAGTAATCAGTGCTATATATATATGCACTGTTACTGCAAAAATGACACTGGCAGGGAAGGGGTTAACTGAATTGGACAGGGAGGGGTTAAGTGTGTCCTAGGGGCGAGATTCTAACTGTAGGGGGACATGTCTCCTAGTGTAAAAACAAAGATCAACGGTTCTACATAGTATAACCGTCTGATCTTCATTTTTACACAGGGGAGAATGACAGGCGGCTTGTTTACATAAGCCGCTCTGTCTTTCTCCCGCTGTACCGCGATCGTAGTGTGACCGGCGGACATCGGGTCCGCCGGTCACACACCCGCACTCCTTTGTGAACGAGCCTCGGCGGGCGCGCGCCTCGGCGGGCGCGCGCTCGCCCGCCTCAGGGGGGCGCGCGCTCGCCCGCTATTGGCTCTAAAAGGAGTGACAGGCGAGCGACGTAGACCTACGTCACTCTGCCTGGCCGGGGCTGACTGCCGCAGTAAATATACTGTGAGCAGTCGGCAAACGGTTAAATATGACAGACCCATCATGCCAAAACCCCACACCCTGTTAGAATAGATGTCACCTGCAGGCAGAGATGTATAGTAACTAAGTAGAACTACTTCATTACTGTACTTAAGTACCGAAAGGCGGTATCTGTACTTTCCTAGAGTATAATTTTTTTCTCCTACTTCCACTTTTACTTCACTACATTTTTTCGATGATTTCAATACTTCTACTCCGATATTTGTTTTTTTTGTGCTGCATAGTTACTCGTTACTATTATAAAAATTACCACTGCCAGAACAGTAGATGGCAGGTTTCATGAAGCTCAAAACATGTGTATTATCAGTGCATACAAAAATAAATGCTATTGTACAGTATGTATAAATAAAAGCTGAATTTGAAATAATAAAAAACAATATGATGTTCAAACTTTTGACTTCTTTCCTTAATAACTACGTAACACAGTACTTGTACTTTTACTTTCAGTACTTAAGTAGCAAATTTTTTAAAAAAACTACTTGCAATACTTAAGTACAAGAAATGTTGAATACTTTAGTACATCTACTCAAGTCACTTTTTGATCTAGCACTTCCACTTCTACTCAAGTCACTTTTTGATCGAGCACTTGTACTTTTACTCAAGTATGGGTTTCGAGTACTTTATACAACTCTGCCTGCAGAGAATCTGTTTTATAATTTTCTTTCATATACATTTATTGTTGGTCTTTTTGTTTTTAATTATTTTTATGTTTGGAATCCAAAGCAGAATATGTGGATTGTAAAACAATGTGATTTTCCTTGTAGGTGTCGTGGTAAGCTGAAGAAAACTTACGGACTTATGGAATTTACGGAATATACGGACATCTCTGCATGACCGCATGGTACTGTTATCATTTATTATGTTATGACATCAGGAAAGTAAGTTCTTACACATAGTGCATAAAGTACACAAGTGAGTTCTTACACAAAAGAGCACGATAGAAAAAAGGGTTCACCTGGCTATATCAGAGCAGTAGCTGTAGGTGCTACTAGACAAAGTTATAGACATTATTTTGGTCAATTATTGAACTTTAATGGTACCACATTCTGTGCAGCAAATATTGCAAACAACCAAATAAATTTTTTTTTTTTAAATAAAGGTTTACAAAATAAGAATTTATATTTTTGTTTATGAACAAATCTAACAATGAAAAATGTGTATATTTAAATCCAGCCACCTTATTGCCTGTATTGGAGGAGGCTGGAAACAAAGAAATACGATGATCTAGGAATCAGCTGCTGTGAGCCCAGTGCAGAACACACTCCCTGAATACCCAGATATTTGATTTTTTGTAGATTGGATCCCGGTTTTATACCGAGGATGGCAATACCCATAATGAGTATGCATTTATCACCCAGAAGGATGCTCTGTATTCAGAGCCATTGGATCATTTTCCCCCAGCTCAAAAAGCAGAGCTCCATGTTTTAGCAAAGCCTGTGAGCTTTCAAAAGTGTATATATTTATCTAGATAGTAGAGAATTAGAATGCATGTTTTTTGGTTGCATTCGAAGGGCTTGAAGAATTTTACTTCAGCAGGTAAACCAATCAAGCTTGCTAAGTCAATTGATTGGCTGTCTTCACCCTTCCAGCCTCTTGCTAACCTTAGCCAAACTAACCTTAAAACTCACACATGGAAGCAGTCCAGACGAGACGACCAAGGATGCTGCATTGCAGACAGGGGCTGGGTCTGTGCAACTAACAGATTCCACTCTAGTTCTGGCCCAGTAGAGCTAGGATTAATATTTAAACTTTAAGGACCCCAGAACGAAAAGACACACAGGGGGCAACTTCCAATGAAACAGTACTTTGGAAAAATTAGAACTTTTATATCTTCCAGCCACTCTTTTCACTCCAGTTTGACACATGGACCATATCATCAGTCAAAGGCAGTTATGGATATCTTAGCAAATGAGTGTGGGATAGAGCCAGGGTTTCTCCACAATTGTTTTTATAATAACAATACCACTTCTTGTTTTACCTGTTACCAAAAGCTGAACATATTTTCCAGAGATTACAAAACGATGTATCCAGATGTCCAAGTCAGGATCTTAAGAGTATGCATTTTGTCTATATGGACATGTTTTCTGGATGGCCAGAAGTTTGGCCAGTGTGAAATGCTACTGCAAAGGCCACAGTAAAAAGTGTTATCAGAAGTCATTTGTAAGTACAGAGTCCCAGAAGCTAAATAGAGTAACATATTTTATAGGAGAGTCCTTACAAGAAGTTTTGAAATTTAATTTAACACCCCCTTCTGTCTACAAATTAGTGGAAAAAGTTGAGTAAGAAACTAGAGAACTATGGCCTGAATGTCTTCATATATATATTTTGCTAAGCCTCTAAGGGGATATTGGACCCTCTCCCTGTGAGATTTTGTTTGGGAGTGTGTTGCTCACTTGCTTATATCTTTGTCAGCAGCTGAAAGCCTCCACTCAGATCTCACAGAGAATGTTGCTGATCTTTTAAGGTTTTTGACAAACTCGTTTATGTGTTTTCTCTCCAATTTCAGATTCTAACAGTTTGGAAGGATCTCATAAACTAAAGCCAGATGACTTGTGTATTTTTAAGAGACAATAATATATATAAGGAAGAGTTTGGAGACACAATACAGTGCCTATTTCATGTACAGTTTGAAAACTTGAATGAAAAGTCACCTGGATCCACACTGCAACAATGACTAAGTTAAAGAATCTCTGTGTTTGATTTGTTTGATCCCGGCCACAGGATTCTACAGCCAATTACTAGTAAATATTTTATTTATACTTCATTTGTTTTTCACAATGAAAAGTCATTTTGCAATGAAAAGCTGCTCTCAGCTATTATATGGGAATGGGAAGCAGGATGTCCCTTTTCTTAACTTAAGATAAATAAACCTACAACAATATTTAAATATTTATAAATAAATAAATAACACCAGACAAGAAAAAGGTTTGGACAAAGGCCGCGGCTGTTTTTTTATTATTGACTTTTAACACGAATTCAATAAAAACATACTTTAGACTTTGTTTAAAAATCACTTTAAAAACGTCCAGAACCAGCTCAGCCACCACGGCTCGGGCTGACAATAAATAACATTACCATATAATTTTATTACCAAACATTTTCCGACAATTCACTTTTCAGTCAAACATAAACAATTACATCCACCCAAGCACTTTAGCTAAGGCGATAGCCATAAGTCAAATAATTTAAAACTGGCCGCGACAAACTAGGTATGTATATATATATTTTTTTTTTGGGGGGGGGGGGAGAGAAACGCTCCTGACTCTCCTGAGGTGATGAAGTGACTCGGAGCCCCGCAGTCACCCTTAAATAGCCCTGAATCGAGACTGGCTGGGGCTGGTTAGCCCCCAGAAGCGGGAAGATTCAGGCGGGAATCGGGCTCCACGCGCTGATCTGCCTGGAGACACTGCTCCCATGAGCGGGAAAAAACTGAAAAAACATAAAATCTGCCCAGATACCTACTGATTCTGGGCGGGAAGCTTGAAACTGACCTGTCCCGGGTCAAAAGTTCAGCCTAGCATTTACCATACATTAAAATAAGACTACTCTGACTGATCCTGACCTATAAAAAAATTTTTTATTAAAATTATTAAACCTGCTCCCATCCCATAGAGAAAATGTAGGGTTATAAAAACCCCATTTTCTCCATATGGGAATGGGAAGCAGGATGTCCCTTTTCTTAACTTAAGATAAATAAACCTACAACAATATTTAAATATTTATAAATAAATAAATAACACCAGACAAGAAAAAGGTTTGGACAAAGGCCGCGGCTGTTTTTTATTATTGACTTTTAACACGAATTCAATAAAAACATACTTTAGACTTTGTTTAAAAATCACTTTAAAAACGTCCAGAACCAGCCCAGCCACCACGGCTCGGGCTGACAATAAATAACATTACCATATAATTTTATTACCAAATATCTTTTTTTTTTAATTTTTTTTAAAATCAACATTTTCCACCAGACAGGCAGCACCTTTGCGCCTGTCACCACCAACCCAACGCGCGGCCTGTTCAACACAAGAACTCCAGCCGTTATTAAAAATGTCCAAACCGATTTCTGAGAGGTGAACCCCATCTTTCCAATAGAGCCCCTCTAAACCGCCCTCGAGCTCCGAATGTCTAAAAGAAATGACACCTAAGTCCTTCAGAAGTTTGGCCAATCCCCTATTTAAACGTTTTCTCATTTTTTCCAAAGGCCTGAGACCCTGGTATTTAAAAAATACCAGCCGCGGGATCACCTCTGAAAAAACAAGAATAGTATTAGGTAACTTAGTTTGAATAAGACCCAAATCGTCCCTAATTCTAAAAAGTAAATCTAACGTTGTTTGTTTTCCCAAATCGTTACCCCCAAGATGAACGATTAGAATCTCAGGAGCAGGCAACTGTGAGATTAAAATGTCAACTGCCGGAACCAATTCCGACCAACCCATACCCCGCTTACTGAACCACAAAACCTGGTACTTGCTCCTGTCCAATCCTAGATTCTCCGTGTAGACCCTCTTCATAGCTCGTTGATAAGCCCAGTGTATATAAGAGTGTCCGAGGATCCATAAAGAGATCTTGTTGCCTAGAATCAAATAGAAGTGTTAAGGCGGACATATGACTTAAAACTGTCTGACGACCATCTCCCAATCCTTTTGACCGAGTCCCCCCCCAGACCCAACTTGGCTGCCTCAATGGCCGCCCCTATACGGAAAGAATGGGTAGATATGTTATCGGGACTTAAACCCAAAGATTTCAAACACATTTTCAAAACGCAGGTGAACTGATAACGAGAGAGGGGCTTACCAGATTCGTGAATGAATAAAACCTCGCTCAGGGCGGGTCTAACCTTGACAAACTTGGAAAGCAGTAAAACCGGACAGACTGACGCATTCCTAAACTCATGCAAAATTATACTTGACCCAACCCCTAATTGATCAGTTTTTGAGTGAGCTATAAAAATGCTGACACTGGAAGCAAAAATTTTTATGTCCTGAATCCTCAGACCATAAAAACCCAACCGCCTATCAGGAATTAGCTCAGAAATTCTGAGGGCGCCGAAAAACATCACAGCAAAAGCGGCTCTAAACAAATGAGCCTCGTATCTCGAGAAACAAACCCCGTCCAGAGCTGCGCACAAGGAGATTAATAATTCTAGCGAAATGGGTTTCCTACCATCAAGCCTGAAATGTTCTTTTTTGTAACCTTTCAAGGCCTGATGCACGGAAAAGAAAGAAAAACAACCAGGCTGATTTTGCAGTTTGCTGAAAAAAGACACCCCTGCCACATGAGACCATGACAATTTTTGTTTAAAAAGGGAATTTAAAAAAGACAGTACCAATATTTCAGAGAAGGAGTCCTCGGGTAAGCCTAAAGAATTCAGATGTTGTAGCCACAACAACCAGGCCGATCGGTATCCGGCCAATGTCGATGGAGCCAGCGATTTATCAATGTTGTCAAAAATAGCTGTCAAATCAACTTCCAGAGAAGATCGGGGCAGAGGTGTCCGGCTGGTTCTGCCTCTGGTAGCAAAAGAAAAAATTTTTCCATCTGGAAACTAGACAGACAGTCAGCTAGAGTGTTGTCTTTTCCAGGCACAAAGGAAGCTTTTAGCCAAATGTTGAAAAAGAAACATTTTGCCACCAGATACCGGAGCATAATGGTGACCGGAGGTGACTTAGAGGAAAGACAATTTATGGCGAAAAGCACACCCTTATTGTCCGTCCTCACCATTATACGCCTATTCCTAAAGTGATGGCCCCACAGTTCAAGGGCCACCACTATAGGAAATAACTCTAACAAGACGATGTTGCGGGTCAAACCTAACGCCTTCCACCTGTCGCACCACCCAGAAGCGCACCAGCGGTTCTGCCAGATTGCGGCAAAACCTTTGGAACCTGCCGCATCGGTGTAAAACAGGAAATCTTTATCCAAAATAAACCTTTCCTGCCAAACCGTTGACCCGTTAAAATAGAGAAGAAATTGCAGCCATACTAAAAAATCCTACTTCATTTCATCAGAAATTTTAACATGCGATGAAGGGGATTTAAGCCCTGCAATTGCTGCATATATTCGCCTAGAGAAGATTTTTCCCATAGGAATCACTCTAGATGCGAATGCCAACAAGCCTAATAACGATTGCAGTTCTTTTAAACAAACCTTTCTGCGACGAATTACCCACAACAAAACTCTGCGAAGTTTTTCAATCTTTTCTTCGGGTAAACGGAATTCCATCCGATCAGCATCTATGATGATACCTAAAAAAACTATGCTACTGGATGGAAAAACGGTCTTTTCCCGGGCTAAGGGGACCCCAAAATGATCACAAACCTGCATGAATACCTTCAATAACAACGCACAAGTGTTAGAAGAGGCGGGACCCATAAACAGGAAGTCATCTAGGTAGTGAACTACCAGATGAGATCCCAAAATCTGAGATACCACCCATTCCAAAAAAGTGGAAAAAGTCTCGAAATAAAAACACGATAGCGAACAGCCCATTGGGAGGCATTTGTCAAAATAAAAACGTTCATTAAAATAAAAACCCAATGAATTGAAAGAGCAAGGGTGAATAGGTAACAAGCGAAAAGCAGACTTTATGTCTGCCTTCGCCAGAAGCGCCCCCTGTCCTGCCCAACGAAGTCTCTCTAGAGCGTCTTCAAAAGTAGCATATTGAACAGACGCTAAATGTTCATCTATGTCGTCATTTAGAGAGCCATCCCTTGGGTAAGACAGGTGGTGAATCAACCTGTAGGTGTTCGGCTCCTTTTTTTGCACAATTCCCAATGGGGATACTCTAAAATTTTCAAAGGGAGGTTCTAAAAATGGGCCCTCAAACCTGCCTTCCCTCAGCTCACTAGAAATTTTTTCTTCTACTATATCCTGCAAAGCAAAAACAGACTTCAAATTCCTGTGTATGGTACAACCAAGTCCACGAAATGGTGGTAAAAGGAAACCGAAACAAAAACCCTCAATTAGTATTAGTGCTTTCTCCCTGTCTGGGTACTGAAGCAGCCAGGGGAGCATTTCTGGAAACCTCACTGGGGTGCGGGCCTTTTTGAAAAGTCCCTGGTTGTTGCGAGCTTCCCATCCTTTTGAAGCACTTATAAACTGGGTGTGTGCCTGAGCAAAAAGCGCATTCGTGCTTAAACTTACACGAGCCAGGCCACTTGCACTGGGACTCATTGAAGTTAAAGCATAAGCCTTTCCTAAAAGATTGATTTCCTGATTGCTGGACCGTAGCAGGCTGTTTGGGGGGAAAGGACCGCTGGGGCAGAAATAAATCCAGCCACAATCCTACATCTTTCACCCCCCATTTCAGTGAAGGCTGCACAGCCAGCTTTTGCCGAAAGGCGACATCGTAGCTAAACCATGCTACCCCACCGAAATTTTTGAAAGCCTCCAAAATCACCTCAATGTGTTGAAATAGGCCCACACTCTTGTTCGGGTGTTTTTCACACAAAACGCTTGAAAAAATTAAAAATGCTTGAAGCCAATTATTGAACGATTTGGTGATAGGGCGTCTCCTTTCCTCCTCATCGTTCTTTTTTTCAGGTTTGGATACGAAATCCCTCGATGAGGGTAAAAGAGATAGCATGTCTATATAAACACCAGACCAAATCTTCTCTTTCACAGCCTCGGATAAATGGTAACCTAAGGGTGAAATTTCGCAAACTATGGCTTCCCTAAGACTAGTTTCTGGGAGGTTCTGCGATTGAGCTGTCAAAAAAGGGGTATTTTCAATAGGATGACATTCTGGTAAAGCGCCACTAGATGGCGCTGTCCAGACGTTTGTATGGTGTTGCCCTGTGGGTAGCAGCGGCGGCTTCAGCGCTGACAGCAGACTCCGGATCCCTCCTCGAAACCCTGAGCCCAGGGTGATGGTGGATTCCTGACAAGGCTCCCGGCGTGCTGACCTCCGACCTCCCGCTCGGTCTCATAGCCGCGCTCCTTGGTGTGCTGGCTTCGGTCCCCTCATTCCTCTTCCTGCCGGACGACTTGCGGTGTGACGCCCCGGAAGTACTGTGGGGAGAAGGCAAAGGAAAGCTCTTCCTGGGCGTCCGTCTTCTTTTGGCCGGACCGGCCTCCGTACTCGCCGAGACCGATAACCCGGTACTGCGCATGCCCGAAGCCGTACCACCGACTTCCGCCCGATCCTCCGGACGTGACGAATCTTCATGGCGTCCATCCATCTCCGATGCCGGCCCGCACAGCTCCGCCGAGGGGTTCCGTCCATGCCTCTCCACGGGCTCGACCTCTGTCGCCACCGGGACCTCAGATGCAGGTAAGTCCAAGCAGTGCCTCAGCCAGGCATCGCCCCCAGCTTCACCGGCACGCTCAATGATCTTCCGCAGCAGGCTCATTTGAAGACAGGGGTAGCGCCGAAATCAGGCAGACAATCTTCAAGCCGGAGATAAGTGGACAGACTTGTGGAGAGAAACGCTCCTGACTCTCCTGAGGTGATGAAGTGACTCGGAGCCCCGCAGTCACCCTTAAATAGCCCTGAATCGAGACTGGCTGGGGCTGGTTAGCCCCCAGAAGCGGGAAGATTCAGGCGGGAATCGGGCTCCACGCGCTGATCTGCCTGGAGACACTGCTCCCATGAGCGGGAAAAAACTGAAAAAACATAAAATCTGCCCAGATACCTACTGATTCTGGGCTGGAAGCTTGAAACTGACCTGTCCCGGGTCAAAAGTTCAGCCTAGCATTTACCATACATTAAAATAAGACTACTCTGACTGATCCTGACCTATAAAAAATTTTTTTATTAAAATTATTAAACCTGCTCCCATCCCATAGAGAAAATGTAGGGTTATAAAAACCCCATTTTCTCCATATTCTTTACAATGGAGTTCGCCTCTTTGGCCAGGACTAACTCCACCTAAGCGTGTGGAGGTTCCAGGTTAAAGGTGATAGCAGGTTTAGTTAGTGATCAAAATATTGGTCAAAGAGGGGAGATTGTAAAGGAATTTAGTAAATTCTGTATAATATTGTATTATATTTTGTATGCATTGCACACTGCACTCATTCTGCAAAGGGCACTAATATTGTTTTCATTACATGTTTGCATTCTTTCGAGTCCTGATAAGAATTAGCCTGCCTATGTTACGCCCCTTGTAACCTTAAAAGTACAATTGGAATATTAATGTGCTACCTCCATAATCATGTGTATAAAAACCTTCAATTGCATCAAATAAAACAGAACAGTTATTTTGGAAAGATGCTGAGTGTATCTTTTTGTGTCTGTTCCATACTGCAGTAGTTATTAATAATTTGGAACCACTAATCTAAATATGAGGATAGGAGTTGCCTATTTCCAGAAAAGTAGTAATCAACATGGATTTATTAACCACTTGCCGACCGCCGCAAGTACATATACTGCGGCGGTCAGTCCCTCCTGGGCAAAGTAACGTATCGGTACGTCACTCGCCCACGAGCCTCTAGGGGGTGAGTGCACGCCGCCGGAGGCGTGCTCCCGCCCCCGCTCATTCCCTGACATCGCCGCGCGAGTGACTGGTGGCTCCGATGTCCGCCGGTCACTAGCAATCTCCCGCTGGAGAGGGAGAAAGGCAGGCGGCTGATGTAAACAAAGCCGTCTGTCATTCTCCCTGGTGTAACTGCAGAGAATATACGATCCTGCTATGTAGGATCCTATGTCTCTGTGGTTACATCACAAGCCACGCCCCTTTACAGTTAGAATCACGCCCCTAGGGACACACTTAACCCCTTGATCACTAATAAAGTTAACCCCTTCCCTGCCAGTGTAATTTTTACCGTAACAGTGCATACTTATAGCACTGATTACTGTAGTAATGTCACTGGTACTCCAAAAGTGTCAAAAATGTCAGTCAGGGGTCCGATCTGTCCGCCGCAATGTCACAGTCCCGCAAAAAAAAAAAATCGCAGATCGCCGCCATTACTAGTTAAAAAAAAACAATAAAAATGACAAATCTTTCCCGTAGTTAGTAAATGCAATAACTTTGCGCAAACCAATCAAAATCCGCTTATTGTGATTTTTTTTTTTTTGCCAAAAAAATGTAGCAGAAAACAAATTGGCCTAAAATGTTAAAAAATTTTGATTTTTACATTTGTTTTTGAGAATTTCATAAAAAAATTGAAAAATTTTGTTATTTTTTCAAAATTGTCGCTCTTTTTTTGTTTATAGCGCAAAAAGTAAAAATCGCACAGGTGATCAAATACCACCAAAAGAAAGCTCTGTTTGTGGGAAAAAAAGGACGTCAATTTAATTTGGGTACAGCCTCGCACGACCGCGAAAGTGTCCGTTAAAGTCACACAGTGCCGAATCGCAAAATAGGCCCTGGTCTTTGAGCAGCCAAATCCTCCGGGGCTTAAGTGGTTTAAAGCGGAGTTCCGGGCACAGAATCGTTTTTTTTTTTTCAATCTCCCCCTAACAATCACCCTTACACATCGATACATCCGCTAATCCTGGTTAGAATGGTGAAATAATGAGTTTGCAAGAATAAAATCTTACTTTATATAATTTCTGATGTGCGGCGCCATCTTTGTTGTGGATTGCCGAGTCCGTTGTGGGGAAATGTCTTCCCTTCTTCCTGATTCCAGTGGGCGTAGGCCTGTGAGTCAAGAAATGAGAACAGTGGTCGGCCGCCCATGTGACTGCAAAGTGCATCATGGGAGGGCCGAGGAAGAGCTCCCAGGACGCATTGCGGCAGGAAGTGACGAGGAGAGCCGAGGCACAGGAGGGAGGAAGTCCTTTGAAAGGTGAGTATACAAACCTCTGTAAACAGGTAAGTGAAAAAAAAAAAACTATGGGAATATCCAATTCTGACTCAGCGGAGAGTAAGGAATACAATGCAGTAATTATTAGAAATTGAATTTTGTGCCCGGAACTCCGCTTTAAGGCCTTTCCTGCCAAACGCATGTAAACAGATGATCATCCACATCCCTTCAAGTCCATTTTTTTTAAACAAGACAAATCTGTATTTTTGTTCCGTTTACCCACTTAAGGACCGGAAGGTTTTACCCCCTTAATGACCAGGCCATTTTTTTGCGATTCAGCACTGCGTTACTTTAACTGACAATTGCGCGGTCGTGCAACGCTGTATCCAAAAAAAAAATGTATGTCCTTTTTTACCCACAAATAGCGTTTTCTTTTGGTGGTATTCAACCACCTCTGTGATTTTTATTTTTGCGCTATTTTATTTTTGAGCTATAAACAAACAAAAAAAAAATTTTGAAAAAAAAAAAAACAATATTTTTTACTTTCTGCTATATAACATTGCCAATAAAACAAATGTATAAATCGATTTTTTTTTATTTTATCATTTTAGGCCAATTTGTATTCTGTCACATATTTTTGGTTAAAAAAAAATCACAATAAGTGTATATTGATTAGTTTGCGAAAAAGATATTGCGTCTACAAGCTAGGGCAAAGATTTATGTAATTTTTGCTTAATTTTTTTTTTTTTACTAGTAATGGCGGTGATGAGCGTTTTTTTGCACGACTGCGACATTGCAGCGGAAAGATCGGACACCTAACTGACATTTTTGACAGTTTTGGGGGGACCATTGACATTACTACAGTAATCAGTGCTAAAAATATTCACTGTTACTGTATTAATGACACTGGCAGGGAAGGGGTTAACACCAGGGGTGATCAAAGGGTTAAATGTATGCCTAGAGGGTGTTTGATAGCTGTGAGGGGGATGGACTTATGGAATCTACACAGGGACCTGTGTTCCTAAATAGGAGGAACACAGGAGCCCTGTGTTGATTGCTGACAGAACAACGGTCTGCTGTGTTTACAACGGCAGACTGCCGTTCTGTCTTCCCGGGGAGAGATCGCGGGTGCCCGGGGGTAATCTCAGCCGCCAGCCCCACAGATCAGCTTCCCCTCAGCTTCCCACGTTCGCTCTCGAGGTACAGTGTGGCGATTTGCGCAGCCAAGCCAGGCAGTCGCAGTATATCTGCAGTGGGCGTTCGGCAAGTGGTTAAAATACTTGACAAACAGTTCGTCCTAACAACCAGTAACTAGCCTCTTAGTCTCTGCTGTCAGCTGGACTTCCCAGCTCGCAGCAGAATGTAAAAAAAAAGATATAAAATGCCAGATTTAATGCAGCGGGGGGGTTGTAAAGCAGACGAGGGAGGGCAGTATGTGCAAAGAGAAGAATAGTGTTTACTGTGGCGGCTGTGTGTACAGGCTATGCCAGTTGCTTACTCTGAATGTCAGTGCTGGATATGAGTGCTGGCTCCTATGTTTACTTTAGCTCCGTGGAAGGAGCTGTCAATCGGCCCCTCTGCTGATGTCAGCAAATTTAGTACCAGAGCTCCTGCGTTATACTAAACGGATAGCCTGTAGGGGCTTTAAGAGCATCACTTATGAAAAATATAGGGTATTGATGTTTTTTCACTGTTTCTTGTGCACCCACAATTTTAATGCTTGAGACGTTGGGTACAGTATCTATTTACTTGGTACAAATGCATCTTTTATATATTTTACCACAAAACTGGTTAAAGGCAGTCCCTGAATTACATACAGATGTACAGTATGTAGTACATCAGATGACTTACATACGACTCATACTTACAAATGGGAAATAAAAGTAGGTCTACCCTTTGGAAGGGAAATTCACTCCTTTAAGAGTTATCACGGAAAAAAGGGGTCTTCACTGAAGTTTTATTACCAATCCTTGTTTCAATAACAACCCAAATGTTTCAAAATTCAATTGTCACAGGGAGAGAAAGTGAGGTGAAATCTTAACCCTTCCCTATGCTATCTATCCAGTACTTAAAAAAAAAAAAAAATGTTTGGCTTGAGTTACACTTAAAAAATGTACCTGTTCTAACTTACATGCAAATTCAACTTATAGTGGAGCTCCAGTCCCCCACACCCACCTATCCAGGGATACCCCAGCCGATTTTCCAATTGGCTCTCGGGTGTTGCCGTTGCCATTCCTTGTAAAGGAAACTGGCAGTGAAGCCTTGCGGCTTCAAGGCTTATTCCCTACTGCACATGCGCGAAGCGTGCTGCACTTTGTGAATGGCCCGGCGGTGGGGGAACCTCCAGGGGACTTCGTCATGGCGAGGTCACCCGGAAGTTGGGAATGCGTACCTGTAAAAAACATGTACCTGCCATCCTTCCCTCCGAAAGGTGCTAAAAGTGAAATGTGGCAGCGGGTGGGGGGGAGCTGACAAGTGGACCTTCCCCTTTTGGATGGAGCACTTGCAGAAAATATAAAATATTTGGGAGTTTTAAGTAATCTTCAGGCCTAAAATTATTTTTTAATATTGTGAACAAAAAATGAAAAAATTTGAAAAAAATGGCTTCGGAAGTGGTTAAGGACTCCAGCTAGTGGATGTAAAAAAACTAAATGTAAGGTACCTTTCACACGAGCGGGTCTGCCTGTCAGTTTTTCAAGTGGACCCGAATGGACCCTCTATTATTCTCTTTGGAGTGACGGGTGTAAACAGACATGTCTGCAAACATCCAATCTGATCGGATTGGATGGCAGAGGGGCGTAAACTAACAGGTTACAGATCTCCCACTGAGCAAGTAGACTCCTGGTGAAGTCCTCCACATGTGGAAGGGGCTTAAAAACAAATTTAAAAAAAACAATGTAAACTGATGAAAAACAAATGAAACGCTGATGTAAACTGAACTGAACTGAACGGATGTAAACTGAATCCTTTCTTTCTTTGACAAAACTTGACTGAGTGGATGATGCCTTTGTGAAAGGACCCTGAGCATAAGAGGCAGGAGCAAATGAGATAGAAACAGGTGAGGTTGGATTTCTACACTGTAGTACTGAGCAGATACACTATTGCTCCATGTGTGCATCTCAAGGGCTAATGTTCAACTTTGACTGAAATATAGCAAATATGAGAAAACTAATGCAAATATAATATGCAAACAAAACTTACAAAAGTGCAAGATTTTATACCCAATTATGGTAAATAAAATTCATGTGTAGTGTGTCACTAGTTAGAGCTCCTGCGTTCTATTTAGGAGGTGGAAAGTGACCACCCAGTGATAGAGCTGGGAAGCTGCCAAGACATAACTGGTGAGTGCGATATTCTGGATCAAACTGATTGTCACTGTGTGCTCCTAGGATCAGAGGCATACTCGTTCTCATGAAGTAGTGGCATTCAGGTCTGGAGCTGAAGATTATTTTGTATTCAGGACTGTTAGCTGTCCAATTTGAAAAATGTTTAGCGTTAAACACTTTTCATTTCAAACTTTTTGGACAAATCCATCCATAATTTTTGCATTGGTATAGCCGCAGCCAGCTATCTATAGTGCTGTGTAGTCTTATAGCAGAATGTAATGATTATGTAAAGCACAAATGTTTTTTAGTTTGCTGTTTTAATTTAAATGTAGCGCTACCCCACAGGTTTTAACTGGTTTTCCCCCAAACAGTACAGGGGCCACCAGCCACCAAGCAACAGTCCATTTACTCTGGCTCCAATAAACGGTCTAAAGGTTGTCTTTTTGTGAATTACTGCTGGTAAAATTTATAACAGGAGAGGGATTAGGGCATAGGATACTCCAAAATGGTTAGTACTTAGGAATTAGTGGACAGTATTCTCCCCGCTCCTGTACTTCCGATCCGTGGAACGCATAGCGTTCCGGAACCAACGTTGTTTTTACACAAGCTCCCTGTCCCTTAATTGTTTGGGAGTATTACTTCACATTTTGTTTGGAATAAAAAACATTTTTAACCACTTCCGCCCCGCCCACCGCACATTTACTGCGGCACTTAGGCGCTCCTGGGCAAAGTGAGGTAGTACTACGTCGCTCACTCAGGAGACTCTAGGGGGCGAGCGTCCCCCGCTCGTTAGGTGGGGAGCCAGCGCATGTGACCGGCGGCTCCGATGGCCGCCGGCCACTTGCAATCTCCCGTAGCAAAGAGAGAGAAGGACAGACGGCTGATGTAAACACAGCTGTCTGTCATTCTACCTGAAGTGATCACAAAGGCTATGTGATCCTGCTATATAGGATCGCATGTCTCTGTGATTACTTCACAAGCCACACCCCCTGACAGTTAGAATCACACCCCTAGGGACACGTTTAACCCCTTGATCACCAGTACAGTTAAACCCCTTCCCTGCCAGTGTCATTATTACAGTAACAGTGCATATTTTTAGCACTGATTACTGTAGTAATGTCACTGGTACCCCCAAAAGTGTCAAAAATGTCCAATCTATCCGCCACATAGTCGCTGTCCCGCAAAAAAAAAAAAAAAAAAATTGCAGATCGCCGCCATTACCACCGCCGCCAAAAAAATAATAAAAATGACATAAATCTTTCCCGTAGTTAGTAATCACAATAACTTTTGCGCAAACCAATCAAAATACGCTTATTGTGATTTTTTTTTTACCAAAAATATGTACATTGGTAAATTGGCCTAAAATGTTAAAAAATTTAGATTTTTACATTTTTTTGAGAATTTCATATAAAAAAATGTGAAAAATATTTTTATATTTTTTGTTTATAGAGCAAAAAAATAAAAATCGCACAGGTGATGAAATACCACCAAGAAAGCTCTGTTTGTGGGAAAAAAGGGACATCAATTTCCTTTGGGTACAGCGTCTCACGACCGCGCAATTGTCCGTTAAAGTCAAGCAGTGCCGAATCGCAAAATAGGGCCTGGTCATTGAGCAGCCAAATCTTCCGGGGCTTAAGTGGTTAATGGATTCATACTTTGAGACATCTGTTTCCATTTCTGCATACTTCTGGTAACTTACTGGAACTAAGTACCTTAAGAGATTGGCGTTTGTGGTCCATATCAGAGGTCTCTACTGTTGGGCACAAATGGGAGAAGATATACAGTTCTGTGATCGATGCCTATGACCCCTGCAGGGGTTCCTCTTTTTGGTGAGTGTGGACCTTGGAGAGAGGGGGAGCACTAGTGTACCTACACTCACAGTTGATCACTGAAGATTGAAAATCACTGGCACTGAGTCTTTTGATATTTTGCACTTTATCACTTGATGGACTTTTATTTGAAATTATGAACTCATTTATTGACTGAAAGAAATATTTTTAACATTTTGCATACTTCTTTTCATGTTGAGCATTTATATATATATATATATATGTATTCCTTATTTTAGTTACTACTGTCACCCGATTGGCACCAAGTCAATTTATATTGACACCTTTGTTTTTTGGTTTTATATATGCATCCTTTGCACACCTTCATTAGTATTTTACCAAAGACCTGTATTTTCATATATTTGTATCTACTGCTTTGATACACGTGTAACTTGTCCCTCAGGCAGTGCCACCTATTCCTCCCTTTGACTTTTAGTATTCTCCCTAAACAACTGTAAATATTAGACAGTCTAAGGACTCACAGCTGGGGACCATAAACAGGTCTCTTTGACATCTGGTTACCCTGAACCACTGGACAGCTATTGGTACCCAGTACAATCTCAGGAACACTGCACAGTACAGGAGGCCACTCTTCTCTAAGCTCACAGTCCAGGACACAGCTGAGGTTGGAGAATGGCCAGTATTTGAAACTCTATGAGAGCCATCTCAGTCCAAGTCCCCAGGACAGCTGCCATCTTCCACCTTCCTCAAGTATCAGACAACCCTTCTCTAGGCAAGATTATTTTGGTGAAGTCCTGTAGTCAGTTCCAGATTACCTCCAGGTCCCAGCTCTGCCAATGTTGAGACCTCAGCAACAGAATCCACAGGTTGCTTCAGGGGCTATAGCCCCTTGAGGCTTGGGACTCTCTTTGCTGGGGAAAGACAATCTCTTGAGTGCTCCACACAATTTATCAGCTTCCCAACCACCATCTGGGCACAGCTCTCCATGGATTGGCTAGGCCCTGATCAATATTCAGTCTGTTTTTCCTTTTATTCTTCCTCCCTAAGCTCTAGAAACTTTTGGAGGAAGAGGAAAACAATTGAATTCCATGCCTCTGAAACCCTGAACCAACCAGACCAGACAAGACCAGACCAAACAATTACTGCTCCCTTGATTACAGAAGGAACCAAAAAATAGGAGAATGCTGAAAACTACCAACAGAAACAAATAAAATAAATAATTTATATTTGCCAAAATACGTAAATATTGACAATATTGTCAACAGATGTAAAACATTGCATTTGTCTTTGTATTTTCATACATAAAAGACAATTAAATCTTAAGTTTAGCTAAAACAAAAACAAAAAAAATCCTACAGTCCTGGTCACTGCACTTACCTGTAGAAGGAAGGAGGTGGCATGTTTTTATTAGACCATCTCTTATGCTGTTCTGTAGACATGTGCAGAACGAAAAAATGTGTTTAGTTTAGTTTCCGATGGATTTATTATGTTACTAATTTAGTTTTGTTATTAGTTTTCAGAATTTGTTTAGTTTTCGTTTCGTTCATTTGTTTTCAAACAAATTCCAAATTATTGGAGCAATTACGGTTCGAATCGATTGAAGATTGATTGATCCGATCCTAATTCTGTGTGAAGAATAGCTGGTTGATAAGGAGCGGGCCGGCAAGCTGGCTGTTGTATCCTTAACAACCAATGACTCATCTGCTGTCAGCGGGATTCCCCGTTGTCAGAAGAATATTAAAAGAAATAAAGTTAGTTTTAATTTGTTTTTAAAAAAACAGCATGGGGGTCCCCCCATTTCATACCAAGCGCTTTGGGTCTGGTATGGATTTTAAGGAAAACCCCATGTCAAGATAAAAAGAAAATGGCGTGGGTCCCCCAAAATCCACACCAGACTCTGATCTGAGCATGCAGCCTGGCAGGCCAGGGAAGGGACGAGCAAATGCCCCTCTCCTGAACCATACCAGGCAACATGCCCTCAACATGGGAGGGGTGCTTTGGGGCAGGGGAGCTCCCCCCAAAGACACTTGTCCCCATGTTGATGGGAACAAGGGCCTCTTCCCCACAACTATGGGCACTGGTTGTGAGGGTCTGCGGGCAGGGGGCTTATCTGAATCTGGAAACCGACATTCTTCTGAAAGCTGGGAATCCCTCTGACAACAGATAAATCATTGGTTGTTAAGGACACAGCAGCCGACTTGCAGGCCCGCTCCTTAACAACCAGCTATTCTTCACACAGAATTTGGATAGCTCAACCAATTTTCGAACTATTTGAATCATAATTGTTCCAAAAATTTGAAATTAGTTTGAAAATGAATGAACAAATAACCAAAAAATTCACCTGAATTTAGATTTGGACCGAAATTAATTGCACATGTCTACAGTTCTGCATGAGGACCTGAAGCGACTAACCACTTTATTCTTTATGCTATATGTGAATTATACTGTACATGTTCCTGAATGTACATACATAGAGAGATGGGAAGTCCATTTACACAATAAAAGGGAAGTCTTTAACACTGAAAGAATTGGCAGACACTTCCTATGCTAATTCTGTTCGAAGGGCAAACTGTAAGAAAAATGTTTATTAGGAAACCTAGGGGAGGAAGAGCTTAGGCAATCCCAGAAGGTCCTGTTACGAACTTGTAAATAATGCATTACCAATGTATAAATTAAAGTATCTGGCACAAGGTTGTCCTAAAAATTTTTAAAAATTGTGGCAGGGTTGGGTGGACTCAGTTTCGGGTTCTCTTGAGGTCTGAGAAGCAAGACATATAGGGAATATGGGGAATTAGTGGGGGATGGTGGATGTTTCTACTGGTGGCCGGTACCTATAGCCTGATACCCTGTTATTGTGGAGTTCTTATTCCTCTGCTCGCTGTGCTTTGATTTATCTCTTTATAAGCAAGTTTGCGTTTCACCGGTGGATTGATAATGATTTGCATATATTTATGAGTTGGTTTGTTATTAAAAAAAAGTAAAACTGTTTCTATGCTGTGAATAAGGGAACGACTCCTTCATTGTGACCTTGTATGACAGTTTATTGTGTCATGTTTTGTGTGCATCAAGTTTTTGTTATACACTAATAAACGTTGCCTTTAACCACTTTACCACCGGAGGATTTTCCTGCTTTACGTCCAGGCTACTTTTTGCAACTGAGCACTGCGCGACTTTAACTGACAATTGCGCGGTCATGCAACCCTGTACCCAAACAAAATTTACGTCCTTTTTTCCCACAAACAGAGCTTCCTTTTGGTGGTATTTGATCACCTCTGCGCTTTTAATTTTTTGCGATATTATTAAAAAAAGAGCGAAAATTTTGCGAAAAAATTTACATTTTCTACTTTGACAGTTAAAAAATATCCAATATATTCAATTTTTGTCATATATTTAGGCCAAAATGTATTTAGCTACATGTCTTTGACAAAAAAATCCTCAATAAGCGTTTTGTTAACCGCTTTAAGACCAGAAGATTTTACCCCATTTCTGACCAGGCCATATTTTGCGATTCGGCACTGCGTTACTTTAACGGACAATTGCACGGTCGTGCGACGATGTACCCAAATTAAATTTATGTCCTTTCTTCCCCCACAAATAGAGCTTTCTTTTGGTGGTATTTGATCACCTGTGCGATTTTTAATTTTTAAAAAAAAGAGCGACAATTGTGAAAAAAAAAAAACAATATTTTTTACATTCTGATATATAACATTCCCAAAAAAAAAAAAATGTAAAAATCAAAATTTTTTAACATTTTAGGCCAATTTGTTTTCTGCTACATATTTTTGTTAAAAAAAATCATAATAAGCGTATTTTGATTGGTTTGTGCAAAAGTTATCGTGTTTACTAATTACGGGAAAGATTTGTCATTTTTATTGTTTATTTTTTTATACTAGTAATGGCGACGATCTGCGATTTTTTTTGCGGGACTGCGACATTGCGGCGGACAGATTTGACCCCTAACTGACACTTTTGACACTTTTGGGGGTACCAGTGACATTACTACAGTAATCAGTGCTATAAATATGCACTGTTACTGTAATAATGACACTGGCAGGGAAGGGGTTAACTTTATTGGTGATCAAGGGGTTAAATGTATGCCTCATGCTTACTGACGTGTGTGGGGGGGGGGATTGTGTGACACAGACACAAATCGCAGGTTCAGCTATGCTGAATCCTGTAATCTGTGACTGTCTGTCACAGAGGAGATCCGCACCGCTTTGTTTACACAAGTGGGCGGATTTCCACACTCTATCCCCGACGATCGGGGAAGAGCGGCGGTGATCACTGCCTCTCCTCCCCTGGCCGGACTCCCGCTGTGTCTGCGCGCCGCCGAGAGGGGGCGTTGTCCAGCGACGTAGGTCTACGTCGCTGGACGATAACGAGCCACTTTGCCGCAGTACCAGCTCATTGAGTGGTCGGCAAGTGGTTAAAAAAAAATAAAAAATAAGACAAATGTTAATTGGTCAAATGGGCAATTATTTATTGTTGTAAGCAACAAGGGTTCTAAACACTATAATGGCCTCAATAGGGTATTTGATTAACCAATCAGTTGCCTTTAAATCTTAGTAGATGGGAAAGTTATTATAGAAGGATGGGTCTAGAATATAGTATACATTTTTGCATGCATGGAAGTCACCTAGGTGCATAATATAGAATGGACTTATATGCTGGATGGGTGGAGTGTCTGTATACTCACTATGACATGAAAGGACTGAGTATTTTAAATAGGACTTTGAAGGCTTCTGATTACTGTTTATTTAGCAAGTACTTTGGATTTAATCATCTGTTCTGGGACCCAGTAAGTGTTACTTTTTGGAAGAACCTAGTTGATGCAGAAATTCATCTAGATTGGAGGAGTTTGCATTCGCTACCGGTCTGTTTACTCCTGTTTTCACAATAAGTGTTCGGCCGCAGGCCGGTATTTGTGGGAGGAGCTAGCGGGCTTTATAGCACCGCCCCTCCCCTATACCGGCCTGCTGCTGCTCAGCTCGTCACTCGGCTGGTCAGGTGTTCTTGTTGGTCACCTGACGTCGGCCGAATACCGCTGCTTCGTGGATCGGACTTCCGGTCGGGACCTGAGACTGGAGACACCGCTGCTGGCGCCGAGCTCCTCTATTCCTGCGGCGCATCCCAGCACTTCCTCCGCCTGTGCTGAGCTCGTCCTTCACGAACATCCGCCCCATCTCCTCTGCCTCCAGCCGCCGTCTGCACGTCCAGCTGCCAGCTCTACTCTGCTGCTTCTCCCCGCTGTTCAGCAGGGGGTCAGGTACCTGCAGGGTATGGGGGGGAGGGGGGGGAAGACTTCCTGCACATACTGCCTGCCTCCCTGTAAGGCCACGGCTAAATCACACAGGCTCTCTTGCACACACTGCCTGCCTCCCTGTAAGGCCACGGCTACTCCATTACACAGGCTCTTGCACACACTGCCTGCCTCCCTGTAAGGCCACGGCTAACTCCATCACACAGGCTCTCTTGCACATACTGCCTGCCTCCCTGTAAGGCCACGGCTACTCCATTACACTGGCTCTTGCACACACTGCCTGCCTCTCTGTTAGGCCACGGCTACCTTTTGATATTTGTGTTCCCCTGCACTCACTGCCTGCCTGCTAGCCTCGGCTACCTCATCTCACGTTCTCCTGCATTACTGTGCCCGCTCCTGTTACACGGGTACCCTGCATTGGGGGGGGGGGGTCGCTCTGCTTACGGTGTGGGGGGGGGGGGTTGGTGCTCAGGGGTTGGGGGGGGTCTCATTAGCATTGCAGGGTTTGTGTTGTTCCTGGTTCCATGTTATGTTTTTCTAGTGGGGGGTTATGGGGGACCCCCTTGACCGTTTTGCCTTTTTTCTTCAGGTTCTCGTCATGTCCTTCAATGCCGGCATCAGGTACTACTTCAGGTTCAGGTTCCTTGTGTACCACACGGCTCCGCTTATCTAGTCTCCACAGACGCCACTGGCGTCACCCATAGATACTGCTAGGCCAGTTCTTCTCTTTGGCCTCCACACACTTAGTCACTTGTCTGGCTTGTGCCCAGTGGTTAGGCCCCTTCCGGGTACACTTCAGGCTCGTTCCACACTTTCTGTGATTCACCTGCGGATGCCATTTGGTTCCTGTGCTCCGTCACGGGTTCATCACCTCTGTGCACATACCACACTTCATGTCGTTTTTGTCCTCCTCGTAGGCACTGTTTTGCTGTTGCACTCCAACTGTGTTGTTCTTGTCATGTTTTGTTTCCCCCCCTCCCCCGTAGGGCGAGTTAAACTGGCTGTTAGGGTTCAGGTGCTGGCCCTATAGTCCCCCCCCTTCATAGCCGGTCCCGCGAGGCCAACCTCCCAATCTCGTCTGAGATTTTCCCGCCCCTCGGGCCAAACCATAGCTAGCGCCTCGCTCCACCCTTCTCATGGGTTTATAGTTAGGGCCTCACCTGTCACGGCCACTCGTTTTGATTCTGTACTGTCACCGAGAGGCCAACTTTCCCGCCACCACGGCAGTGGCTCACGCCCCTCGGCCAAATCATAGGTAGAGCCTCTCACCAGCCGCTTGGCATCTAGCAGGGCCTCACCTATCACGGGGTAGTTAAGTTTTTCGCCTTTGGGCACTAGCTAGCCAGCCAGTGATTCTCCTAACACGTTACGGTCGTTAATCGGACTTGGGCGTTTTATTTTTGTTTCCTTCAACAGCGGGCCTCAAGGAGCCATCCTGGAAGAAGGATCTTCATCCCCCTCCACGCCAGCCAGGCCCAGCACCCCTGGCAGATCTGGTACCCCCAGGGGTCGTCGGGTTCCATCTCCGCTGGGTTCATATGGGTCTTGGACCATTCCGAAAATCTCGGCGGTGCTACTCCAAAAGGGTATCCCGTTCCCAGCCACGGCAAGGAAAGCGGAACTTTTCAGGTTGATGAAGGAACATCCAGAAGATCCTGGACTGGGCACCAGCTCTCAGGGCTGTACGTCAGCTATGCAGGGGACCCTGGACTCTATCCTGTCTTCCCTGCAGTCCATCGGAGATAGGCTGACTAAGCTGGAGGACACCAGTCCAGCTCAAGGGGGTCCTCCTCCTTCCTTGCCGGTACTGACCCCAGTTCCCGCTAGTGATCAGGGTAGGCCCCCAGTTTCCCTCTTGCCCTCTTCTACGGTTTCTCCTATAATCACCCTGGCCCACATGGTCCCCCCAGCTCTCCGCAAGGATATCTTGGAAGGGAAGGATGTAAACCTGGTGGCTCTCCTCATCGCCTCCCAGGACATGGTCGAGAATAAAATCTACAATTACGGGGGTTATGAAGGCCAGGGACCCTAGGCTCAATAAGAAGCTCACTATCCCAGAGTTTGTCCTGGCCTTCGGTATCTACAGGGACGTATTGTGTTCCGTATACCCACATCGTCGGGAGGAGTTAGATCTTTACCTGCATAAGGTCGTGGATCTAGGGCACAAATACGGGGGTTTCACCTTCTTTGACTTTCACAAGCCAGTCTCGGCCAAGGCGGCGGCGGCCTTGGCTCAATTCAACGTATGGGTTGATTGGAGTCTTTTGGACACCGAGCTGTTCTGCAGGCACTTTGCAGGCTTGGCACCTCCCTCCTGTGCCACATGCTCCTCCACTTCACACTCTGCCAGCCTTTGTCCCGTGGAGGCGGAATCCTCCCCGGCTGGGGTCCTGGGGGGGGAGCTGGCAGGTCAGAGCAGCGTGGCCTTAGGGATAAGCTGGGTCGTCCCATCGTTTTCTTAGGTAAGGCCCAGGTTTGTAACAATTTTAACGGGGGGGGGGGGGCATGCAGCTTCAGTGCCTGCAGGCTGCTCCATATTTGTTCCATCTGTTTCAGGGCCCATACTAAATCCATGTGTCCGTCCAGGATCAACCCTAAACAATGACTAACCGGGGTCAAGGTTGAGGTGTTGGAATTTTACCTGCAGGCTCATCCGTCTCCTCAACTGGTGGAGTATCTGGTTCAGGGGTTCTCGGGAGGGTTCCACACGGGGCTGGTGTCTCTTCCCACTGGGACATTGGAATGTCCCAACTTGCTGTCGGCCAGAGAGGACCCGCAGTCGGTGGACCTACTGCTCGAGAAGGAAGTGCAGGAGGGGTTCATGTTAGGTCCCTTCCCGCCCCCCCCCCTTCTCCTCCTGGCGTACCAACCCCATCGGTATCTCTACGAGTAAATACACCAATAAAAAACGTTTGATAATCGATATGTCGGCTCCTCATTCTTCCACCAACCCTAGCTTTAATTCCCTTATTCCTTCAGCCGAGTTCTCTCTCCACTATACCACCGTGGACAATGCCATCCAGGCCATCTTAGGGGCTGGTAGGGCTGCTTGGCTTAGCAAGACGGATATCGCCAACGCCTTCAAGCTTCTGCCCATTCACCCCTCCTTATGGCACGTCCACGGTGTTAAGTGGAGGGAGAAATATTATTTTGCTATCAGGCTGACATTTGGGTCCAAAAGCAGCCCTAGGATATTCGATACCTTTGCAGAGGCGCTCTGCTGGCTCCTTCTGAATATATCCAGGTGCCCCACGGTTTTGCATTACTTAGACGATTTCCTGTTGGTCGAGCGAAGCAACTGCACGCCGGTCAGTTTAAGGAGTACCATGGCCTTATTTTCCACCTTGGGGGTCCCTCTGTCGCCAGGCAAGATGGTCGGTCCTGTCACCAGGTTGGATTTCTTGGGGATTACCCTCGATTCCGTCTCTATGCAGTCCAGCCTCCCTGAGGACAAACTTAGTCGCATTCGTGAGGTGGTTGGCAGGTTTTTGGAACTAGGGTCTTTTTCGAGAAAAGAGTTGCAGTCCTTGATCGGGTCATTGAATTTTGCCATGCGCATCATCCCCCAGGGCAGGTCCTTCATCTCCTGGTTGCTGCGGTTGTTGCCAGGTCTTCCGGAGGGCGTCATCTCCCACTTGGATCCCCCTGCCAGGGCGGACCTGGGTATGTGGGTTGAGTTTCTGGAAAGCTGGAACGGCATCTCCATGTTCATCCCGCCCATCTCTTCCCAGTCCCCTGTGTTTTGGACGGATGCGGCCGCCAATACCGGGTTTGCGGCCATCTTTGGGGACTCATGGTTCAGGGATAGTTGGCCGGCTGAGTCACTTGCATTACCGGCTTTCCAGGAGACCTCAGCTTTGTTTGAGTTATATCCTATTGTGGCGGCAGCTGTCACCTGGGGTAGGTGCTGGTCAGGGATGGCAGTCAAATGTTTTAGTGACAACATGGCTGCCTGCTACATTATCAACAAGGGCCGGTCATCATCCCTGACTATCATGAGGCTGGTTCGCAGGCTGACCTTGGTAGCTGCCACTCACCAGTTTTTTCTGTACTGTGAGCATATTTCGGGTCACTCCAACTCTGACGCTCTTTCCCGGTCCAAATTGCAGGTATTCTTCGCCCTCCACCCGACGGCCGACAGATGCCCCACGCGGACCCCGGAGTTCGAGGAACTGGTCCTGGACTAGCCCGGATTGTGGCGCATGGACGGGAGTTGGCCCGTATGGCTCTGTCATCCAACACCAGGAAGGCCTATGACCGAGCCATGTCCATCTTCCAAAGGTTTTTAGTGGAGTTCGGGTTGGACGACCACTCAGTGCAGACTATGGTCGCCTTTGCTGCCTTTTGCCACCTCCAGCTTAAGTTATCCGTCAGTACTATCAAACTGTATCTGGCGGGTGTCCAACACCATGTCCTGACGCACCAGCCAAACTCCTTGCCTTTCCTCAGGGCATATCCTCTAAAGAACCTCCTGAAGGGTATTGGCAACGTGGATCACCATACCTCGGTCAGGCGGTTGCCAATTGATGGGGAGAAATTCCGGGCTCTCTCCAACTTGCTGGACAAGGCCCCTTTTGAGCCAATTACTAATGCAGTCGTAAAAGCCGCCATGTATATGGCCTTCTACGGCTTTCTCAGGCCCGGGGAGTTTACGGTAGCTTCCACAGCAGAGGGGCGCTTATGTCTCCTCAAACGAGATCTGGTCAAATGGGGGGATCATTACGTTTTGACACTCCAGTGCACCAAGACCAGGCAGGTGGGCCGCCCTGTTACCATCCCGTTTTACCCATCAGGGAATCATTGGTGTCCAGTCAAAGTGTTGGATGAATTTGTGGCTCAGACCCGGAGCTCTCCCAGCCATGCTCCGCTTTTTACGCTGCTGGACGTTCCCCTCACCACGTCCAAGTTCATATTCTACATCCGAACTCTTTGCATCAGACTGGGTTGGGACCCTGCAGCGCACTCTGGTCACTCCTTCCGGATAGGTGCGGCTTCGGCTGCCTCCGGGAATAACACGCCAGGCCATATCATTAAAAGGCTTGGTCGGTGGGAGTCTGACGCCTTCCAGGTTTATATTCCTCACCCAGAGAAGGAGTTGAGACTAGCGTTTCGTAGGCTTGTGACTTGAAGTTGTATTGAATAAAGTGTGTTGTTTGCTTCCTCTTTTGCCCTCTTTATTTACAGGCTACCCCCCTTACGTCGGTTCAGGCACACCACACCGACTTTCCATACCAGGGTTATGACATTAAGTATTGACCACAAGTGTTCGGCCGCAGGCCGGTATTTGTGGGAGGAGCTAGCGGGCTTTATAGCACCGCCCCTCCCCTATACCGGCCTGCTGCTGCTCAGTTCGTCACCCCACCCACCTTCACCCTTTTTCTCAACCTCTTTCCTTTTGGGGTGCCCTCTTTATTTACAGGCTACCCCCCTTACGTCGGTTCAGGCACACAACACCGACTTTCCATACCAGGGTTATGACATTAAGTATTGACCACAACAATAATAATCACATTAATTATTATTCATCATCATCTATTATTTACAACACATTGCAGTGCTGGACATTCAGAGATAAGGAAGATTTCTCTAGGTTCCAGCTGCCTGCACTACGTGGGGCATACATCATTAAAGGTAAGTGATGTGACTCAAGCTGTATAATTTTTTTTTTTTCTAAACTTTAGCTTTAACTGCTCAGAAAAAGTCATTAGGCATCGGAGCAAGACAGTGGGCCCACCTTAAGGTATACCTTAACTCATGGCCTAGTAGATCAGAAGTATGCAAAGAAACTTGTTTAAAAAAAAAATCAGAAAATGGAATGTAGCCTTACAATCTCCCTGCTGATATATAACCTGGACTTTTTTTCGAAAGGAATTCAAATAAATTAGTGTAAAAGTAACTAAACTGCCTTGTTATAACAAAGAAGCCAACGCACAGCAAGAACAGCTGGAGATGATTAAACATTAAAGGTTCTTCGCTCTGACAGACGGATTCTATAAGAGGTATGATACATCAAGACTGGCATGTTGGCAGTGAAGATTTATAACCAGGGTATGGAAGAATCATTAAGGGCATCAATAATGTTATATAGCAGAGGGGGCACATTTTAATAAGAATGATGTATACACTCTTTACACCCAAAGCACTCCAGGAAAAAATGTTCAAGAGAAAATGCTTTGACTACAGATTACTTGATTCTATGACTTTATATCTAGAGAGTGGAAAAAACACATCAAATAGTGATTTGTGTGCAAGATGCTATAAGAATTCTCAAAGTGAACATACAACAGAGATTGTTTACCAGCAAGTTTTGCACAACAGCAAAGAAATTAGATTAAACGAGCTTGGACAATGGCACTTGTGGGAATTGTTTAGTATGGAATGAAACTGTTCAGCAGTAAGCTCTGGACAAGCTTATGGGACAACTTCTTATAATGACATTTCTGCTAATGTCTCAATGTTCTGGACTGGATGCTTGCACAACTACAATGCCATCATGGAAATAATTATAGGCTCACAGTTTGCAATAATACTGTATGTTGTGATTATGATTATGTTGACACTGCATTATTTCAGCAACATTCCCTTTTAACAAATATGTATATGAAGGTAATCTTAGCTGTTCAAAATTGAAATATTCAACATTGTAGATAACAGTGCATCTATTTCTGTGATATCATTTATTTTAGACAGAATCCCTTCAGTTTATATTGTCAGTGGGGATTTTTATACAAAAATAAAAAAAATACCTCCATCTAAAAATGTCTTCTTTTTCAATAAGATATATGCACACAGTTGGTATACAGTAGAAAAGAATCACTCCTTTTAAAATAATATTTTTTTTTTGTTTTGCAACCTGAAATAAAGACAGGCACAATTTTTGTTTTATCTGTAGCAATCCCAAAATACTATGGTTAGGGTGTTATTTTTATGTGCAGAGCAAAGGACCTATTTATAGTAAATAAGGAAACTGCTAGACTGTTGTAGTTCCTGCTTTACCCACAAGATGGTGGTGTGTTTCAAGGACATTTGCATGGATCAGAAAGAAGAAAAAAATGGGCGAGAGAGGGTAAATGAGGCAGAAAAAGGAAGTGTGTGTGTGTCTCTGGGTTCCTAAAGAGATGGAGGGCTGGATTTCTAGTATTTTGGCCTGAAAGGAGAAAGACTGAACCGGAGGACATGGATCCGCAACACAGCCAGGTGAATCCTGTCAAATTAGACTCTGGGGTATACTCATTCATGCCCTCCATTTCCACACAAATATCTAATCATTGTAGTCTTTAAGGTGCCTATCTAATAGTTTTTTGACACTATCGATGCTCCCTGCTGATATCACTGTTTGCGGAAGATAATTCCACATCCTTACTGCTCTGACAGTGAAGAACCCCTTACGTATTTTAAGGTTAAACCGCCTTTCCTCTAGTTTTAGTGAGTGGCCGCGTGTCTTATTGTATTCCCTTTCTCTGAATAGTTTGTTCCTTATGCTAGGGTCACCAGTACAGTATTTGTACATTGATATCATATCCCCCCTCAAGCGTCTCTTCTCCAGAGAGAATAAGTTCAGTGCTTGTAGTCTTTCCTCATTCCCCTAATTATTTATGTTGCCCTTCTCTGGACTCTCTCCAAATCCAGCACATCCTTCCTGAGGACTGGTGCCCAGAACTGGACAGCATACTCCAGATGTGGTCGGACCAGAGTCTTGTAGAGAGGGAGAATAATCTCTTTATTTCTGGAGTAAATCCCCTCTTTTATACATCCCAGTATTCTGTTGGCTTTGCTTGCAGCGCCTTGGCATTGCATGCCACTGCCAAGCCTGTTGCCTACCAGTACCCCCAGGTCCTTATCCATCCTAGACTCACCCAGAGGTTTCCCCCCTAGTGAGTAGCTTGCTTTCTGGTTTTTGGCACCCAAGTGCATTACTTTACATTTTTCAACATTAAACCTCATCTGCCATGTAGTTGCCCACCCCATTATTTTGTTCAGGTCCACTTGTAAGGTTTCCACATCCTGCATAGAAGATATTGGCATGCTTAGTTTAGTATCATCCGCAAACACTGAGATTGTACTAGATATTGCCTCCTCTAGATCATTTATGAATAAATTAAACAGGATTGGCCCCAGGACAGAACCTTGGGGGAACCCACTTTCCACACCCGCACCAATCTCAGTACTCCCCATTAATCACCACCCTTTGCACTCCCCCTGGAGCCAGTTCTCTATCCAGGTACTCACCTTATGGTCCATACCTACCTTCCTTAGTTTGAACAGTAAGTGTTTGTGGGGAATGGTGTCAAAGGCCTTTGCAAAGTCCGGATACACCACATCCACAGGCTTTCCTTTATCTAGGTGGCAGCTCACTTCATCGTAGAAGGTAATAGATTGGTCTGGCAAGAACGATTTTTCATGAATCCTTGCTGATTACTACTAATAATACCGTTTTCATTACTAAAGTCTTGTATGTGGTCCCTTAACATCCCCTCCAAAATCTGGTAGACTACTGATGTTAGGCTGACCGGCCTAAAGTTACCCGGGATATATCTCAGCCCTTTTTTAAATATTGGTACCACGTTTGCTTTTTTCCAATCAGCTGGCACCATACCCGTCTGTAAACTATCCTTAAAGATCAAGAATAATGGTCTGGCAATCACCTGGCTGAGCTCTTTAAGAACCCTCGGGCGCAAGCCATCCGGTCCCGGTGATTTATTTATGTTAAGTTTCTCTAGTTTAGTTCTAAGTCTATATTCTGTTAGCCATGGCAGGACTTCCTGAGGTGTATTATTTAGTTTGGCATTACAAGCTGGGTTAGTGTAGCCCCCCAATTCTTTTGTGAAGACTGAAGAGAAGAAATTATTTAACACTACCGCCTTTTCTCTGTCCTCTGTGGCCAAATCTCCTTTGTCGTCTTTTATGGGGCCAATGTGTTCTGGCCTCGCTTTCTTACTGTTTATATACTTAAAGAATTTCTTGGGGTTCCTTTTACTCTCCTCCGCTATATGTCTCTCGTGTTCTATTTTAGCCGCCTTGATTTCGTCTTTACATTTCTTATTACACTCTTTGTAATGCTTGAATGCTGCCAATGACCCCTCAGTCTTGTATTTTTTTAAGGCCTTTCCTTTAGCATTTATATGCATTTTTATGTTGGAGCAGTGTTAATTTCGTCGACTAAAACGTTTTCGTCGACTAAATCAACACAATTTTAGTAGACTAAAATACGACTAAAACTAAAACAATTCAGATGACTAAAATACGACTAAAACTAAAATGGCATTTTAGTCTCAAGACTGAAATACGACTAAAACTAAAATGGCATTTTAGTCATAAGACTATAACTAGAACGAAATAAAAAATTGACATCATCAAAATTAACACTCCTCTGCTGGCCATTTCTATATGGGCAACACAATTCCATCCAGAGCATGTAATCATAGCACATTAAAGTTTAAACATGTATTGCACCACCGCATACGCATAAGTAAGGAGCATCTACTAAGCTGCTGAAAACTAAACAATTAAGAAAAAGGCTTTTCTTATATTTTTCCCTAATATTTAATGTTGGTAATATATTCAGGTCATATGTGCAATGACATTACAGCCAATGGAGTTCACAGCAGTGTTAATTTCGTCAACGAAAACGTTTTCGTCACCGCTTTCATCACCGGCATTTTTCAACTGACAAAAACGAGACGCAAAGTATAGCAAATTTTCATCAAATGATGACAACTATGACGAAAATCGAATCTGTTTTCGTTAACGAACGAAAACTAAACGAGAATGTGAGGCAGGGACGTTTACCCAACTTCCGGTTTTCACGGAGCTCCGCCTGTGTGGCGTCTGGCGTGGCGTGCCCGTGACGTTTGACATGAGGAGTGGACTACTACAAGAGAGTCGACTCTAAACCAGTCACCTGACCTCACCAGAGCACTGCAGCTGCAGCACTACAGCCAGATGCGCCAGGCCCGACTCATCACACGGCACTGGCACCCGGCCACCACCACATCCAGAGCAGAGCACCCACTGTGAGTTAACAGCCAGGCCAGCTATTACTGCCTCCCTGAGTCCCTCAGACCACTCACCAGTCACCACTGGCATCCGATTCCGCCATCCATCCAGGACTGTGTGCGTGCATATAGGCCGCTGAGGCCCGCCCGGCCCATCCTGTTCAACAACTTCAGTTCAGAGTCAGACCAGAGACCACCCTTAAACCTGAGACCCCCATCCAGCACTCTGAGCAGCACTGTGTGCACTCACTGCACTGACTACAGGCAGCAGCATTACAGGCCTCCTCTCTGACCTGACCATCACCATTTAGATGACTAAAATGAGTTTTAGTCGACTAAAATGTAGGACGTTTTAGTCGACTAAAATGTACTGGAGTTTTAGTCGACTAAATACGACTAAAACTAAAACACTTGCAGAAGACTAAAATGGGACTAAAACTAAAATGCCATTTTAGTCCTAAGACTAATGCCCAGTACACACGTGCAGATTATCTGAAGACTTTTGTCTGCAGACTTACCAAAACCATATGATATGAGGTCAAACCTAAACACTTTCAATTTGTATGCAATCCGGCAGGCCCTTGCACTACATAGAAAAGGTAAATCTGAAGACAAAAGTCTTCAGATAATCTGCACGTGTGTACGGGGCATAAGACTAAAACTAAATTGAAATTTGCTGCCAAAATTAACACTGTGTTGGAGTTTAGCCACCCAGGGTTTAGTTTTGCTCTTTTAAATTTATTTCCCTTTGGAATGCACTGGCCAATCCCTTTGTTAACCACTTCCCGCCCGCCCTATTACAAAATGACGGCGGGAATGTGGTTGAGTTATCCTGACCGGACGTCATATGACGGCGGCAGGATAACACCGCTCTGGGCGCCCCCCGGGGGCGCGCAGAGCGGCGATCGGTGATGCGAGGTGTCAGTCTGACACCCTGCACCTCCGATCTCGGTAAAGAGACTACTGACGTAGCTCTTTACCATGTGATCAGCCGTGTCCAATCACGGCTGGTCACATAGTAAAACAGGAACAGCCGTTGATCGGCTTTCCTTAGTTCGTGCCTGACAGGCACGAGTGAAGGAGCGCCGATCGGCGGCTCCCCTGACAGGGGGGGGGGGGGTCGGCACTGGTAATCAGATCATTGATTACCAGTGCAGACCCTCGGGGGGGGATGCCACTAGATCCACCAGGGATGCCCACTATTACCCCAGGGATGCCCACTATGACCCCAGGGATGCCCACTATGGCCACCAGGGATGGCAATCAGGGCTCAGGGAGCCCCCCATTGCCCTCCCCATCAGTGATGCCCACCAGTGTCCTCCCTATCAGTGCTGCCCACAAGTGCCCATCATTGCCATCCTTTAGTGTCGCCCACCAGTGCCCATTATTGCCCACCAGTGCCGCCTATCAGTGCCCATTAGTGCCCATCAGTGCCGCCTGTCAGTGCCGATCAGTGCCACCCATCAGTGCCCATCAGTGCCCACCAGTGCTGCCTATCAGTGCCCATTTGTGCCCCTCAGTGCCACCTATCAGTGCCCGTCAGTGCCGCCTATCAGTGCCCATTAATGCTGCCTATCAGTGCCCAGCAGTGCCGCCTATCAGTGCCCACCAATGCTGCATATCTGTGCTACCTATCAGTGCCACATATCAGTGCCGCCTATCAGTGCCGCCTATCAGTGCCGCCTATCAGTGCCACCCCATCAGTGCCACCCCATCAGTGCCACCTCATCAGTGCCTGTCAGTGCAGTCTCATCAGTGCTCATCAGTGCAGGAAAAAACTTATTTATTTACAAAATTGTATAACATAAACAAAAAAACTTTTTTTTTTTTTCAAACTTTTCGGTCTTTTTTTATTTGTTTAGCAAAAAGTAAAAATCGCACAGGTGATCAAATACCACCAAAAGAAAGCTCTATTTGTGGGGGGAAAATGACATAAATTTGGTGTAAGTACAGTGTTGCATGACCGCGCAATTGTCATTCAAAATGCAACAGCACTAAAAGGGGAAAATTGGCCTGGGCAGGAAGGGAGGGAAGTGCCCTGTATTAAAGTGGTTAAGTATGCTCTTGAAGCACTCCCATTTTTCCTCCATGTTCTTTGTTCCCAGGGTTCTATCCCATTTGATATTTTCTAGCAGCGAACGTAGTTTTGGGAAATTGGCTCTTTTGAAATTCAGTGTTCTTATATTACCCTTATGTTTCCTATTACTATGATTAATACTGAAACTAATTGACCTATGGTCACTCTTTCCTAAGTTGCCCTGTATTTCTATATCCGTGAGCAGGTCTGTATTGTTGGTAATTAGTAGGTCAAGTGCCGAATTGTTTCTTGTCGGTGCATTCACCATCTGACCCATGAAATTGTCCTGCAAAACATTTAGGAACTGCCGAGCCTTGGCTGAATGCACGGTTCCTTCTGCCCAGTCTATATCTGGATAATTAAAGTCCCCCGTTATTATGACATTTCCCATCCTTGCTGCCAATCCTATCTGTGAAAGGAGGTCTGACTCCCCCCCCCCCCCCCTGTTTGGGGGTCCTTTAGCATATGCCCAATATTACCTTCCCCATAGTGCCTTCCCTTTGAAGTTCTACCAATAGGGATTCTACCTCGTCCATAGCTACATTATTAATATCATCCCTCATATTTACCTGTATACTGTTCTTAATATACAGACATACCCTTCCCCCTTTTTTACCTTCTCTATCTCTGCGATAAAGGGAATACCCCTGAATGGTCGCCATCCAGTCATGAGAGCTGTCAAACCATGTCTCTGTTATCCCCACAAAATCTAAGTCCTCCTCAAACATCAGTAGCTCCAGCTATCCCATCTTGTTGGCCAGGCTTCTGGCATTGGTATACTAACCTCATAATTTTGACCGGTTGCATATATCCTCATTTGATGTTTTTGGGCTGCTCTTGTGATTTTTTCCCCATACCCACCTTGGGTTTAGAAGCTCTGAACACCCTACTGCTAATGTCCCCATTTGTGCCCTCTGAATCTTGCTCTCCACTGGCTAATTCTACATCTGTACCCTCCCCCCATCACCTAGTTTAAAAGCCCCTCTAACTTTATGGCCATCTTCTCACCCAGTACGGCTGCACCCTCCCCATTTAGGTGCAATCCGTCCCTACCAAAGAGCCGGTGGTCGACTGAGAAGTCGTCCCAGTTCTCCAGGAACCCGAAACCCTCCTTACTACACCAGCTCCTCAGCCACTCGTTAACTTCCCTAATCTCCCACTGCCTCTCTGGTTCGGCTCGAGGTACAGGTAGTATTTCTGAAAATACTACCTTGGAGGTCCTAGTCCTCAACTTAGCTCCTAAGTCCCTGAAATCGTTTAGGACTCTCCATCTTCCTCTGCCAATGTCATTGGTACCCACGTGTACCATGACAGCTGGGTCTTCCCCAGCCCCACCCAGTAATCTGTCCACCCGATCCGCGATATGCCGAAACTGAGCGCCCGGTAAACAACAGACTGTTCGGCGCTCACGGTATTTGTGACAGATTGCACTGTCTGTCCTTCTAATGATTGAGTCCCCTACCACCAGCACCTGTCTTTCCTTTCCCTTTCTCCCGGCCTCACTGGAGGAGTTCTTCCCCCAGCAGCTAGGGGCGTCGCTCTGCTCCAGCAATGCTGGTCCCTGACTGGCTTCCCCAACATCACACAACTGGGTGTATTTATTGGGGTGCTCCAGCCCAGGACCGGCCTCCTTGCCTTGTTCCCTTCTACCCCTCCTAACTGTCACCCCTCTACTCTGCTCTGCTCTGATGCCTGCACCTCCAATACTCCGCCCACCTCTGTGCAGGCCCCTGCCTGCGCCTGACTGGTACGGTCCCTGCTCTCCTTCGGTATGGACATTCGGCTCAGTGTTGCCAACTGCTTCCCTAGATTCAGGACCTGAGCTTCCAGGGCAGCAACGTGCTTACATTTTGCACATTTGTATTCGCCCTCGATCGCATGATCGAGGAACGCATACATATCACAAGATGCACACCACAGTCGATACATACCAGAACCCCACGCTAAAGTCATTAGGGCATTTGCTACTTTACTTGACTAAATTGTTCATATTATCCCGCAATTAAAGCAATTTCTCTCATACCTACCGCCCTCTTCTAGGTATACTGAGCACGACTTTGGCACACCTCAAGTTGTGGTAGTTACGGATATCACATTTCTAGTTGAAGACTCAGACTACAAATTAGAGGAACTGAATTTATTCTTTCGTGAGAAGAGGGAATTAGGGGGGGGTTTGATCAACATATACAAATACATAAGGGGTCCATATAGTGAACTTGGTGTTCAGTTATTCACTTTAAGGTCATCACAGATGACAAGGGGGCACTCTTTACGTCTAGGGGAAACGAGATTTCATCTCCAAATACAGAAAGGTTTCTTTACAGTAAGAGCTGTGAAAATGTGGAACAGACTCCCTCCAGAGGTGGTTCTGGCCAGCTCAGTAGATTGCTCTAAAAAAGGCCTGGATTCTTTCCTAAATAAACATAATTTACCTGAGTACTCACATTTATAGGTAATTTTGATCCAGGGAATATCAGATTGCCTCTCGGGGGATCAGGGAGGATTTTTTCCCCCGCTGGATCCCGCCTTCCTCTGGATCAAATATGGGTAAAGGATTGTGTATATGGGATTGTATGGTTGTTTTTATTTATTTTTTATTGGTTGAACTAGATTTTTTTTTAACCTACCTATGTAATTTGACCATAGAACCTTTTTCCTTGTGGCCTCAGAATCTTCAAGGTGCGTTTAAGGTCGTCTGATGAGACTAAAGTGTATTTATTTGGTCTCAACACCAAACTCCTTTAACACATGATAATGTTCTTTTGAACAAAATGCATCAGCGGCCAAAGCGGTGATGCAATCACGCCCGCCAGGTAGGGTTGCCTCCTCATCCCTCTAATCCTGGACACATATTATTACACAGGTTCTGAGGCTGATATAATGCACATAAGGCACCAAGTGAGTTTATTTACCACCTTAATCAGCCACAGAACCTGTGTAATTAATCTGTGTCCTGGTTTAAAGGTATGAGGTGGCAACCCTACCACCAGGGTGCTGTATGTGTTTGACTGTATTTTATGCAAGTTTACTCCTGCTTGTTGTAGGTAGTTTTAACCTGTATTAAAAACTTGAACTTTTAATACTACACTATGAGTTCCTCCTTGGTTTCCCCTTTTTATAAAGTGCACTGCTGACCGTTTTTACTGCATGGTCTATCCATCTTGGAACCCTTGCACTTAGTATCCATCCATCTCATAGGGGTATTGAGTTTAGGCACAGTCATACTTCCACCTGGCATCCCGGCTCCTGGCATCCATCCATCCTATAGGGATATTGGGATAAGGCATAGTCTGACCTCCATCCTGTGATCTTAATAACTGGTAAGTGGCTAGTGAGTGGGGTGTGTACTGTCTTATGGTTTATACCCTAGATTACATATGTGGATATACCTTGAGTGCAGCTATCACAGATATACACAATATTCTCAAAAGTATTGGGAGACCTGCCTTTACACGCACGTGAACTTTAATGGCATGTCTTAGTCCGTAGGGTTCAATATTGAGTTGGCCACCCTTTGCAGCTATACCAGCTTTAACTCTTCTGGGAAGACTGTCCACAAGGTTTAGGAGTGTGTCTATGGTAATGTTTAACCATTTCTCAAGAAGCGCATTTGTGAGGTCAGGCACTGATATTGGACGAGAAGGCCTGGCTCCCAGTCTCTCTAATTCATCCCAAAGGTGTTCTATTGGGTTGGGGTCAGGACTCTGTGAAGGCCAGTCAAGTTCCTTTACCCCAAACTCGCTCATCCATGTCTTTATGGACCTTGCTTTGTGCACTGATGCGTAGTCATGTTGGAACAGGAATGGGATATCCCCAAACTATTGCCATAAAGTTGGGAGCATGAAATTGTCTAAAATGTCTTGGTATGCTGATGCCTTAAAAGTTCCCTTTACTGGAACTAAGGGGCCTAGGCAAACCTCTGAAAGACAACTCCACACCACAATCCCTCCCTCCACCAAATGATTTGGACCAGTGTTTTCTGCTCAAACAGCAGCTCTTTACCCCTAATTAGAAATGTGCAGAACGGAAAAATTCCTTTGGTTTAGTTTAGTTTTCGCTAAGTTTCATGTAGTCTATTCATTTTCTTATGAATTCCAAATTTTCGGAATGATTCAAATTTGGATCGGTCAAAAAATGATCGACCGATTTGAATTCTGTGTGAAGAATAGCTTGTGGTTAATCAGCATCCTTAACAACCCATGAGTCATCGTTAAAAAAAAAAAAAAAAAAAGAATGGCGGCAAAAGAAAAGTCATTGAGAATGTAAAAAAAAGAATGCCGGCTATAGAAAAGTCAGAAAAAAAAAACAGCTCCCCCCCACCAATCCATACCAGGCCCAAATCTAAAAACCTAAAATGGATTGATGAGCAAGTGCCCTGCCTCCTGAACCACACCAGGTCACATGCCCTCAACATGGGGGGGGGGGGTGCTTTGGGGCAGGAGGGACCTCCTCCCCACAACTCTGGACTGTGGTTGTAGAGGTCTGTGGGCGGGGGCTTATCAGAATCTGGAAGCCCCCTTTAGCAAGGGTGCACCCAGATCCTGGTCCCCACCAAAAAAGTGAATAAAGACAAAACTATAGTTTTTGACAAGTCCTTTATTAAAAAATAAAATATAAAAATAATGTCCCCTGATGTAGATCCATAATCAATCACGATGTCCATCGCACTGCTGAAGCCGAGAAAAGCTAACTGCTGACAGTCTGCTCCTCCGTCTGACATTTCCTAAATAGCTAAGGGGCAAAGTGACGCGATGACGTCAGCGGGTGACCTCGCCCCCCCTTGTGATGTCACCAACCGGTGCATGCTTGGTCAGTGATGTCACATGGGAGCGGTGCAACCAGGTGATAATGCCAGGTGGCCCCGCACTTTACCTATTTAGGAACTGCCTAACGGTGGTGTTGGCAGTTAGCCTTAGCTGCACTATCGTCCTGTAACACAGTTGCAGTGCAGCCCCAATCACTTGATTGGCTTATTTTTAGTAACGGTACTGCAAGCAAAATCTAATGGGGCTATAATTTTTGCCATGGTCAAATTGCAAAGCATTACAGCTATGGCAGGTGTACACCCCCATTCATAGTCTGAAGAAATTGACCCCCATGGTCTTGATGGAACAGGCATTGGTTGGAGTAACCTCAGAGGAGAAGATTGGGGTGTCTTATTGGCAATCACAGGTCAGACAAGAGGCTGCATAACTCTTGACATCTTTCTTGTATCCAGGCCACCAAAAGGAATGTGATAAGGGTTCTTCTGTCTTAGAAACCCCAAAATGACCAGCACGTTTAGAGCCATGAACCAACCTGAGGGCTTTTACCCGAACTGATACAGGTACATAGAGGCGATGCGCTTAAGTACAAAAGCCATTTTTGTACTTGAGGTAAATGTCCTTAGGAGAATGATTGAGAAGTAGGTCATTCTCATATCCCTCCTTGAGAAGATTCAAAAATGTTTTAGAACTCATGGCCCCTAGAAAGTTCTTTTAAGGCAGGATTGTACATTCAAAGTTGCTTTCCTGGAGAGGCCCTGACAACATCCACAATAAGGCATCAGCTGTACGATTCCTTGACCAAGGGCGGTACGAAATAACAAAATTGAACCTGGAGAAGAAAAGAGTCCAACGTGCTGGTCTTGACAACAACGATTTGGCAGAAGGAATACAGTCTATATTTTTATGATCTGTGAGAATGTTTACAGTGTGCTTAGCACCTTCCAACAGATGCCTCCACTCAGTAAATATTTCCTTAATTGCCAGCCACTCCTTGTTTCCAATGCCATAATTCTTCTCGGCTAAAACACTAGTCAAGAAAAAAAAGCACAAGGGTGAAGATGCATCTTTTTTCCAATTTGCTGAGAAAGGATAGTTACCACAGCAGAATCTAAAGCATCAACTTCTATGATGAAAGGTAGTTCAGGATTTGGATGTACCAGTATTGGTGCATACGGGAAAAGCTTTTTTAGTTTACTAAGGTCAGCTTTAGTAAATTTTGTTTTTTTGGGTCTTTTTTTTTGAGAGGGGGTGAGAGGGGGGAGAAAGGGAAAAAAAGGGGGAGAGGAGAGTAAGAGGGAAAGAAAGAAAAGAGGAAAAGAAGGGGAAAATTATCTCTAATTATAATAATAGAGAAAGAGAAGAAGGAAAGGAAAAAGAAGGAAGGGAAGGGTAGAGAAAAAAAAAATAAGGGAAAGGAAAAAAATAAAAAAATAAAAAGTTGAATGGTAATGTATATGCTGGAAATATCATATATTTATGGTTTTGTGTATGTCGATGTTTTTTTTGTAATGTTATATTTTTTTCTTTTATGTATGTAAAGAAAACCAATAAAAATATATTGAATACTAAGGGCAGCCTGTACCCCAGGTAACTACAAAAAGGACATCCCTTTCTTTGTCAGATGCGTAATTGGAGCAATTACCTTGGATAAATTCCTTATGAATTTGTAAAAGTTAGCAAATCCAACAAATCTTTGTAATTTCCTAACATTCCTAGGGACAGGCCAATCCATGCTGTATTGATCTTATCAGGAAAAATTATGTATCCCAAGAACTGGATATGAGTTTGTTCAAACCCGCATTTCTCTAGTTTGATGTAAAGTTAATTCTGCCTTAAACTATACAATTTCCTTTAGATTTTTTCCTTTAATTTACTAAAACCATATAATATGAGGTCAGACCCAAACACTTGCAATTTGTATGCAATCAGGCAGGCACTTGCACTACATAGTTGAAGGTAAATCTAAAAAGAATCAAACAATAAAAGTTGTGTAATGTGTAGCAAGCTTTACTCTCTCAAAGACAGTACAGACAAGAAATCAGTCCATGGGCTTGTTTTTGTTGTTGTATTGGGGAAACAACTTGGATAGGGTGTAGGGATGCCCAACTTGACTAGAAGAACAACAGATGAGGACAAAATTCCTTCTCTATGTACAAAAAAGAAGATCTCTCTATGTACAAAAATTAAGATCCTGGACTGTACTCTCTCCGGAATAAACGCAGTCTCTATGGATTAGTGACAAGATCCTTTATGGACCAGGAGCTTTTGATCCCCATGAGTGAAATAGCACAAAGTTCCAAACTGTATGCAGCGGTATCTTGTCTTCTCTGTAGAACTTTTCCCAGTCGGACGCTTGCAGATACTACCAGCCCATCTGGCTGCTCTGAAGAACTCCCCTTGACAAGGGATCAAGATTTAGCACAACGTTGTCCTTGGTAAGTATGATACGCCTAGTAGTCTTTCCCCTTGTATGCCACAGTGTGTGCTGAGGTACTAACGCTGTCCTTGGATCCCTGCTGCACTAGGCAAGACTCATGTTCAGGCCTCCAACTGATCAGATGTTCCCATGCTAGCTGGATGTCCAAAGGTAATAGGGACTCTTCTCTTAGGCTTCTTATCCTTTCTTTCATCAGCTCCCAGCCTGGAGGCAAAGGGGTCCCCTCCCAGGCCACACGACAGTAACCTCAGCTCTTCATCTTCCACCAACTCCTCCTGCTGGCCAGGCTCCACCATATTTAGGGGCTGACCCAGTCACCCTGCCAGGCCCTCTACTTGAGGATTGGCCAGATTCCATCAAGTATGCAGATCAGGACCTCCTAGCCTCCGCCTACTAAACTTCCAGAAGCTTCTCCAAGCTTCTAGATCCAGGAGGAGGTACCAGAGTCCTGCCTGTGGAGCCATCCAGCCTGACCTGCTGGCTAATTTTTCAGAATCTACTTATAGGATTTACCCCTAAGTACAGGTTCATGAATTTCAAATAGGATTTACCAAAGCCTTGCAGAATGGACCCCTGGCAGATTCACCTATGTCTGGTTAAAGGTGTTTGAAGATTTGATCACCAAACTCCTTCTTGTGCCATATAGGGAAGAGGAAACAGCCAGGCTCTACCATCCTATTGAATAGTATGGGTGGGTGGGATTCCCATTTTGGTCTCAATAGTTGAAATGTGCATTAACTCTTGGTCATATCTCAAACAGTATTTTACTTTGTTTTTTTTGCAACATTTTGTAACTTTCTATGTACTACCTGCCTGAGGATATTAAGGCCTCATGCACACTGGACATTTTTTGTGTTCCCGCCGATATGCCTTTCCTTCTGTCAGCAGTGTTTTGGCAGAAAAAGACACTTGACATTTGTAAACACGTATAACGTGTTTAGTCACCTCAATCGCTTGGGCGTTAATTAATTTCATTGGCAAGAATAATAATTTATTATTTGTCCCCATGTTGTTGGGGACAAGAGCCTCTTCCCCACAACCCTGTGTGATGGTGGTTGTGGGGGTCTGCGGGTCGGGAGCTTAATGGAATCTGGAAGCCCACTTTAACAAGGGAGCCCCCAGATCCTGGCTCCCCCTATGTAAATGAGTTAGGGGTAAAATGTACCTCATACTCATCCACATGGGGGGGGGGGGGGAGGATCTGGGAGCCCCCATGTTAAAAATCCATTCCCATGGGGGGGGGGGGGGGTCCCACATAGTTTTTTTTTTTTTACATTCAGCTTCCAGGATTGTGGGGAAGAGGTGTGGAAACAAGGTGCTTTAGGGTGGGGCCCAAAGCATCTTCCCATGTTGAGGGCATGTGGCATATGGTTCAGGAGTGGGGGGCTCTCACTTGTCAACCCAACTTTCCTGCATGCTCAGATAAGAGTCTAGTAGGGATTTTGGGAGGGGGGCTCACGGCATTAAAAAAAATATATTCCCTCTAAAATCCAGAAGGGCCTAGAACCGCATGGGGGGGGGGGGCACACTAGTTTTTTTTTTTCGGATCAAATTTATGTTTAAAACTGATCAGATGTGCGATTCAGATGTGTTCCCATAGAAGGCATTGAGCCTGGAATTTGCATATGAACTGCACCGCAGTGCCCAAAAAATGCACAGGACTCTTTTTTAATTTTCCGTGAATTTACACTGCAACTGCACCACACATATGTAAACCGGATCGATAGAAAGCCAGCTTGATCCACATGTCATGCGAATCAGATGCGGTTCAAAATGCATCCAGTTCGCAATTAATGTGAATCGGGCCTTACTGTAGGGCAACGAAAGCCAGGAACTTAGGCCTTGTTCACACCATGGGGCAGAGACGTCAGTTTTTCTGCATGTGTTCTGCAAGGACCTAAAAAAAAAAACAATAGTTCTCTATGTGCCCTGTTCACATCACAATGAGCTGTTTTTTTCTGCGCAGGAATCTGCGACATGTATGCAGTTTTCTGCATTGAAAAAAACTGACATGAAATCAAAATTGGTGTGAATAGGGCACATATCTGACGTGCATTAAAACTGATGTGAACGTGCATGCAGTACAAACTCAGTGAGACGTGCATGAAAACAGATGCAAACTCGTGTCTCTGCAGGTAAAATCCACACGGTTTTCCCATCAGTTTTCATGCACGTATGGTCTCTGCCCCACAGCCCTGGGCTGTGGTTTTGGTGGTCTGCGGGCAGGGGGCTTTTAGGATCTGGAAGCCCCCCTTTAACAATGGGGTATATTGTACCCCTACCCATTCATCAAACATAAGTGTCAAAAAGAAATAAAGACACAGACACAGTTTTTGCCAATCCTTTATTAAAAATAAAAAAACAAATCCCCTGATGTAGATCCATCGTCATCATGACACCGCCCCCACCGCTGGAAAAAGGAAAAAAAGTTGTGCCCACGACGAAGGCTAGCCGCCCACTGCAGGCTCCGCGGTTTGACAACGACGAAGGCTAACCACCCACTGCAGGCTCCGCGGTTTGACAGTTCCTATATAGTGATGACACATGGGGCGGTACCACCAGTCGATATAGCTAGGTGGCTCCGCCCCTTACCTATACAAGAACTGTCAAATGGCGTGCAGAACTTTTTTTTTTTTCGGGTCCAGCGGTGGACATATCATGATGTCATGATTGATGATGGATCTACATCTGGGTGCATTGTTTTTTTTTTTTTTTTGTAATGAATGTATTGTCAAAAATTGCCTCCTGTCTATTTATTTTTGACACGTTTTTTGTGAATGGGTAGGTGTACAGGGTACTCCATACTCATTCACATAGGGAGGGCCCGGGATCTGAGGGCCCCCTTGTTAAACGAGGCTTCCAGATGTTGATAAGCCCCTTGCCCGGGGTTGTGGGAAATTGCCCCAAAGCACCCCCCCATGTTGTGGACATGTGGCCTGGTATGATTCGGAGCTTGCTGTAATTTCCCCTTTCCTGACCTGCTGGGCAGCATGTTCTGATAAGGGTCTGGTATGTATTGGATTGGATGCCATTTTTTTTTCAAATTTTAGCGTGGGGTTCCCCTTAAAATCCATACCAGACCCAAAGGGCCTTGTATGGCTTAGGGGGGCCCCACACCATTTTTCTTTTTACATTTTTGTTTTGCTGATGTAGCACCCTACAGGTAGGTGCTAGGTAAATGCATAGTGGGCCTTGTCTGCCTAACAGCAGGGCCATGATTGCTTTTTGGTTAGGGTGTCATGGCTTCCAGGTGTGTCTGCTGAGAGGGGAGTCTCCCATTGGCTCTGTGAGAGGCTTCTCATAGGGCAGTGGAGGAAACCCAATCAGGGACACATTAAGCCTTGTAACTACCCCAGAAGGCAGATTCTGCTGCAAAATTTTCTGGAAGTGGGTATAAGTCTGAGGGGAGCTCGTGACTCAGCATCTTTGGCGGGAGCAGAGTCCCAGGAGGGAGAGAACGGCTGTCTCTCCTCCTGTTTGAGGAAGTGGATGTCTCGGGTGCTGTCTGAGAATCCAGAGGATGCTGAGTTGAGCTGCGGGGATCCGAGAACCAGTGAAGGGAAATGGGTCCAGTCCCAGGAAAGCCTACACAGGTCGTGAGTACTGAGGATTGCCCCTGGGGGTCTGCCTGGTGTCAGTGGGGACCACTCCAGAGAATGTTCTAGGATCCAAGTATCAGCTAGGTCTAAAGGGGGTTCCTAGGTAGAGGACACTGAAGTGACAGAGGGGGTACCTAGTCAGGGGACCCTAAAGAGTTAAAGGGGACGCCTGCAGTTTGGGGCACTGAAAAGTCAGTGCACAGTGTGTAGTGGATCAGTTAAGAGTTGCAGCCATACAGGAATTCACAACCAACTACCTCAAGCCAGTGCAAGGCAGGAGGGAGTAGTCAGTGACTTTTGAGTGCGAGTATTGTTAGAAGTTCAATATTCTACAGTCCTGGATCTTCTGGACTTAAGTTGGGAGTTCCAGCACAGCTTTCAGAGATAGAGTGTGTTCAAAGCACCAGTAAGCGTTGGCTAGCATCGGCTGGCGTCAAGACAGCGCTAACGGGCATTTTTGTTATAAAAGTCCCAGAATTGTACATAGTCGAGCCAAAAGAGTATCCCACTCATTCCCTTCTCCCATTCCCTAAAAATACAATAAAACAACCAAACAAAGATGCCGGAGTTGTCAATGTCTCAGTTCTCACACTCAGGGTCGCAGGTCACAAGGGCTGGAGAGATAACCGGTAACAATGGCAGACCCACATCAGACCTAATGCCTGGAAAACCTGCTACAATGACAATTTAAATAAATAAATCACCGGGACCGGATGGCTTGCACCCGAGGGTTCTTAAAGAGCTCAGCCAGGTGATTGCCAGACCATTATTCTTGATCTTTAAGGATAGTTTGCAGACGGGTATGGTGCCAGCTGATTGGAAAAAAGCCAACGTGGTACCAATATTTAAAAAGGGGCCGAGGTGTATCCTGAGTAACTATAGGCCGGTCAGCCTAACATCTGTAGTCTGCAAGATTTTGGAGGGGATGTTAAGGGACCACATACAAGACTTTAGTAATGAAAATGGTATTATTAGTAGTAATCAGCATGGATTCATGAAAAATCGTTCTTGCCAAACCAATCTATTAACCTTCTATGATGAAGTGAGCTGCCACCTAGATAAAGGTAAGCCTGTGGATGTGGTGTATCTGGACTTTCCAAAGGCTTTTGACACTGTTCCCCACAAACGCTTACTGTACAAACTAAGGAAGGTAGGTATGGACCATAAGGTGAGTACCTGGATAGAGAACTGGCTCCAGGGGAGAGTCCAGAGGGTGATGATTAATGGGGAGCACTCGGATTGGGCGGGTGTGGAAAGTGGGGTCCCCCAGGGTTCGGTCCTGGGACCAATCCTGTTTAATTTATTCATAAATGATCTAGAGGAGGGGATATCTAGTACAATCTCAGTATTTGCGGATGATACTAAACTAAGCATGCCAATATCTTCTGGGCAGGATGTGGAAACCTTGCAAGCAGACCTGAACAAAATAACGGGGTGGGCAACTACATGGCAGATGAGGTTTTAATGTTGAAAAATGTAAAGTAATGCACGTGGGGTCAGAAACCAGAAAGCAAGCTACTCACTAGGGGGGGAACCTCTGGGTGAGTCTAGGATGGAAAAAGACTTGGGGGTACTGGTAGACAACAGGCTTGGCAGTGGCATGCAATGCCAAGCCGCTGCAAGCAAAGCCAACAGAATACTGGGATGTATAAAAAAGGGGATTCACTCCAGAAATAAAGAGATTATTCTCCCACTCTACAAGACACTGGTCCGGCCACATCTGGAGTATGCTGTCCAGTTCTGGGCACCGGTCCTCAGGAAGGATGTGCTGGAATTGGAAAGAGTCCAGAGAAGGGCAACAAAAATAATTAGGGGAATGGAGGACATCAGCTATGAGGAAAGACTACAAGCACTGAACCTATTCTCTCTGGAGAAGAGACGATTGAGGGGGGATATGATATCAATGTACAAATACTGTACTGGCGACTCTAGCATAAGGAACAAACTATTCAGAGTAAGGGAATACAATAAGACACGTGGCCACTCACTAAAACTAGAGGAAAGGCGGTTTAACCTTAAAATGCGTAAGGGGTTCTTCACTGTAAGAGCGGTAAGGATGTGGAATTCTCTTCCACAAGCAGTCGTATCAGCAGGAAGCATTGATAGTTTCAAAAAACTATTAGATGGGCACCTTAGAGACCACAACATACAGGGGTATACAATGTACGGTTAACAGCAAACACACACACACATCATAGGTTTAACTGGATGGACTGATGTCTTTTTTCAACCTCACTTACTATGTAACTATGTAAAATGTTTTTTTGTTTTTTCTTTATAAATGTCAGTTTTGCTGCAGCAGGTTCTATACACGGTACAGATGCAATACTTTACAGGCAGACTAAGGGGACCCCCAGGCACTATATTTAAAGGAATTTTTAATTTTTATTGTTTCACTTTAAGCATCATAAAAGTCACTGCTCCTGTAAAAACAACCTTTTTTAAAAAATGTTTTTGCATTGATTTATGTCCCTCATACCCTTTTTATGGCCAATAACTTGCATATAAGCCTTCAAAATAGAGACATTTGATTTTTCAAATTCAGGTCCCATAGACTTCAATGGGGTTCAAGGTTTGTGCTTGAACCTTTGCAATGTTCCAGAGTTCTGGCATGAACTGAACCGGGGTTTTTTTGTCCCATTCCTAGTAGAAATACAATATAAATGTATGTAATAGAGACAATATGAAAGATCTTTAAATATAACTGGGTTCCAGAAGCAGGATCTGAGCCTGAATGTGCCCTGCAGTTGTGTAGCAAAAAATATTTAAAATAAGGCTTAGATTTAGAGGTGTCTATCATGCTACTGGTGGTGTCAGAGACTCATAACCAGACTTGTATAAAGTACTCAAAATTTCTACTTGAGTAAAAGTACAAGTGCTCGATCAAAAAATTACTTGAGTAGAAGTGGAAGTGCTCGCAGAAAAAGTTACTTAAGTAGAAGTACTAAAGTATTCAACATTTTTTTTACTTAAGTATTGCAAGTAGTTTTTTCAAAAAATTTGCTACTTAAGTACTAAAAGTAAAAAGTACCAGTAGTTTTGAAAAAAAATTCCTACTCAAGTACTGAAAGTAGAAGTACAAGTACTGTGTTATGTAGTTATTAAAGAAATAAGTCAAAAGTTTGAACATCATATTGTTTTTATTATTTCAAATGATTTATTCAAATGATTAACCTGTGTTTGTTAGTAGTTTCTTGATGCACTTTAAGTGCTGTAGCACCATTTATTTGTTTGTTTCATATTTTCTTTTTATTGGAAAGATTTGGTATAGCAGCTTTTATTATACACAGCCTTTATTTTCGTATGCGCTGATTTACAAATGACATTATACACATTTTTTTGAGCTTTATGCAACCTGCCATCTACTGTTCTGGCAGTGGTAATTTTTTTAAAAGTAACGAGTAACTATGCAGCACAAAAAAAAAATACTTGAGTAGAAGTATCGAAATCATCGAAAAAATGTAGTGAAGTAAAAGTAGAAGTAGGAGGAAAAAATTCTACTCTAGGAAAGTACAGATACCGCATTTCGGTACTTAAGTACAGTACTTAAGTAGTTCTACTTCGTTACTATACATCTCTGCTCATAACCCATTCAAAACAGATTTTGTAGTATTGTTTTAACTATGTCAACATTTAATTAATTACCAAGTATTGAAAAGAGTGTCAGCTCCAACATAGACAGAAGAAAGAATAAAGGAAATGACAAAAGAAAGAAGAGGAAGAAAAGTAAAAGCTCCAGCCAGGGACCTATCCCAACCATTGCATTGGGCTTGAGCAGGAGACTGTACAGTATATAGTTTGTAGTATAACCACAGGTTCCAGACTTGAGCAGGGGTTTGGCCAGCTTCTGTCGGACGTGCATTCTGGAAAAGCAGCAGCCGACTGGCTTCCGATCAGCGCTCTCAGCCAATGGATGAGAGCACTGATTGGAGTGTTCTGGCAGGGGGTGGGTATCCCCATGTCAGAACACAACAGCACAATGGGGGAGATTGTTGTACTAACGATGGATCGTTAGTACAGTGGCTCTGACTGGAGCTGACAGGTTTTTTTTTGTTCAACCTACTAATAGGTTGCTTTAACCACTTAAGCCCCGGAGGATTTTCCTGCTCAAAGACCAGGGCCTATTTTGCAATTCGGCACTGCGTGACTTTAACGGACAATTGCGCGGTCGTGCAACGCTGTACCCAAATGAAATTTACGTCCTTTTTTTCCCACAAACAGAGATTTTTTTTGGTGGTATTTGATCACCTGTGTGATTTTTATTTTTTGCGCTATAAACAAAAAAAAAGCGTCAATTTTGAAAAAATAACAATATTTTTCAAAATTTTTTATATGAAATTTCCCCCCAAAAAAATGTAAAAATCAAAATTTTTTAACATTTTAGGCCAATTTTTTTTCTGCTACATATTTTTGGCAAAAAAAACATTGCAATAAGCGTATTTTGATTGGTTTGCACAAAAGGGAAAGATTCATGTCATTTTTGTTGTTTTTTTTTAACTAGTAATGGCGGCAATCTGCAATTTTTTTCTTGCGGGACTGCGACATTGCGGCAGACAGATCGGACCCCTGACTAACATTTTTGACACTTTTGGGGGTACCAGTGACATTACTACAGTAATCAGTGCTATACATATGCACTGTTAGTGTAAAAATGACACTGGCAGGGAAGGGGTTAACTTTATTAGTGATCAAGGGGTTAAGTGTGTCCCTAGGGGTGTGATTCTAACTGTAAAGGGGCGTGGCTTGTGAGGTAACCACAGAGACATATGATCCTACATAGCAGGATCGTATGATCTCTGCAGTTACACCAGGGAGAATGACAGGCGGCTTTGTTTACATCAGTCGCCTGCCTTTCTCCCTCTTCAGCGGGAGATAGCGAGTGGCCGGCGGACATCAGAGCCGCCCATCACATGCGCGGGGATGGCCATGAACGAGCGGGGGCAGGAGCGCGACCCCGGCAACCTGCGCTCGCCCCCTGCAGGCTCCTGGGCGAGCGACGTAGTACTACGTCGCTTTGCCTAGGAGGGGCTGACTGCCGCAGTAAACATACTGTGGGCGGTCGGCAAGTGGTTAAGGAGGGGCTCAACCACTCTTCCACGCCCACTGCCTGGGGATTGGCCAAGCTCCTCTGAGTATGTAGAACAATCCTCCTGGCCTACGCCCTTCAGTTTCCAGAAGGTTCTCCAACTTTACAGAACTCGGGGGAAGGCATCAGAGACCTGCCTGTATGAGTCATCCAGCCCTGAACTCAAATAAACCCTGACCCAGATTCCATGACTCATACTTAACCATGAGCCAATCTATGTTTTTCCTGCTCTAACACCAGTAGCACATTAGAGGGTGCTACACTTGTTAAAAAAAAGATTGGGCTTTGAAGGGCTTCCCAAACACAGGCACTTCCAATGGCTGGAAATGTTCATCACACACAGGGATTTTCCAAGTTGTTGGATCTTCTCAATCTGTATATTAGAACTTGACATTCTCTTTCACCTTTACCTTTAGTTATCCTTTGATAATGTCCTGTGGAAGGATCGAAACATGCCAGGTGACCGCAGATGGTGACGTTAGACCTGGCTGGTGACACGCAACTGGTGGCGTACTTTAAGTTCCTGGCTTTTATTCTTGTTTTACCTTGTACAAAAGTTAATGCAATATTGGGTTTTTAGTATTATGTTAATAAACTGACTTATGCTATATATCCCTCCTTTCTTCTGGCATTAGACTATACATGAAGGTAATCCACACCCGCAAAGAAGGAGCTCCGTTGGAGGACTACTAATGCCAGCATCTGAGATGGAAGGAAGGTGAGGGGAACACCAGATGTGTGGGAAGGGGTGCTTTTGATTTTACTTGGTGCAATTTGGTTCTTCAAGTTTCGGGCCTTCCTATAGGACACTAGAGGACGATCTGGAATGCTGGATCTTAGGTTTGGATCAGCTTGAAGGATAGGCCAGTGCTTCCTCAGAATGCCCTCCATTTCCCTAAATCGGGTGTGAAAGGCAATAGTGAATTTTAGAGGCTGTGCAGTTGTTGTGGTCGGACTTTTTTCTTTTCTGGTGGTTAGATTGTGCTCATAGTAGAGAATCAACCAGCTTGGCAGTATATTCGCTTTCCGAGAATATATTTTTTAGGTGTCCATGCTTGATATAGTCTGTAGTTCTGGTGCAGTTGTGTTTTAGACTGCAAAATTGACTCTGCTGAATATTTTTAATCCAGCAGGGATTTTGGCAGCTTTTATAGTGTAGATAGGAGTTGCCTGCTGTTGGTTTCACGTAATTTTGGGAAAAAATGGTCTGGTCCTCATGGCAGAGGAGGAGGACTAGGAAGGCCAAAGTGTCGGGATCACAGACGGAGGTGAAGGACAATCCCATGTTGTTGTTGCAGTGATCGACAAAAGTCTGGATGGTGCGCTGTCCCGGATAATGACTATGTCGTCTACATAGCGACCATAGAAAATAACCTGGGGGCGAATGGGTTGTTGTTCCAAATGTTGTTTTCCCACAGACCCATGGTAAAGTTGGCATAGCTAGGGGAAAAGTTAGTCCCCATAGCTGTACCATGGGTCTGTAGGTAGTACTGCATGTTGAACTCGAAGTATGTGCATCAGTAAATTTTGCAGGCTGAAACACAACTGCACCAGAACTACAGATTATATCAAGCATGGACACTACCTAAAAAATACATTTTCGGAAAAAGGATATCCTGCCAAGCTTGTTGACAAAGCTTTCATTCTCTACGAGCACAATCTACCCACCAGAAAAGAAAAAAGTCCGGCCACAACAACTGCACAGCCTCTAAGATTCACTACTACCTTTTATACTCGATTTAGGAAAATGGAGGGCATTCTGAGAAAGCACTGGTCTATCCTTCAAGCTGTTCCACACCTAAGATCCAGCATTCCAGATCGTCCTCTAGTGCCCTGTGTCCTATAGGAAGGCCCGAAACTTGAAGGACCAAATTACACCAAGTAAAATCAAAACCACCCCATCCCACACATCTGGTGTTCCCCTCACCTTCCTCAACATCAAGGGCATGTACCAACGCAGAAAACCTTTCTGTCTAACTTGCAAACATGTTACCCATGCCCAAAAAAACGTTCACACCAAAGGAAAAACCTTTACCATCTCGGACGTCTATACTTGCTCCTCGGAATTTGTGGTTTACTGCTTGTCTTGCCCCTGCGGCCTACTATATGTAGGCCACACCATACGCCCCGCAAGCTAACACCGCCCCCCTCCTACCAGATCTGATGAGGGAGAAGTTGTGACGCCACCAGGATACCAGGAAGTGCCAGAAGCCACTGACACAGCCAGCACCCAGGGCTATCTCAAACCTCTCCTGCTTCCCCTGCAGTGGATCGGATGATTTTAATGTAAAGCCTGCTTTCCACTTACTCATGTGAGTGCATTATCTTTTATGCCAGTAAAGGATTGTTTTTAATACTACACTCAGGTGGCGCCGCTCTGTTTTTTCTCTTTTTACGTGTCTATCACTCACAGAGTCCCCTCCTAGCTCTGGTAGAGCCAGCGGCTACCCAGCCATGCACCTCCACAAAGACTTTATCCCATGGACTGAGTATCATTACACACCCAAAACATCTAATATTTTTTTAAAAATAATTTTTAAATATTAGTTTTTATGAGAGCTCTTCTTACACTGCAGATTGAATAGCGCTGGTCTATTATCTAATATGTATTTCTGTATTCTACGGATGTTTTGCAAAGCGCATATGATTTCTGTTATGGGAGTATATGGCAGCTGGTGAGTGAGTGGGCACACAGGAGGGGAGCACTGACTGCACCAATTTTGTTTACAGCATTTGGCACCTCAGCACTTTAATTATGATGGAACTGCAATAATTCTCACCTATATGATGGACTTTTATTGATTTTGATTTTGACTTCTATTCACTTTGATATTGTGTGTATATATATATATATATATATATATATATATATATATATATATATATATGAGTTTATGCTACCGTTTACACATATTAGGTTTTCATAGTGGGAGTGCCCTTTTTACACATATATAAAATCTAGTGGAACCAATTACTTTTAGAAGTCACCTAATTAGTAAATAGAGTCCACCTGTGTGTAATTTAATCTCAGTATAAATACAGCTGTTCTGTGAAACCCTCAGAGGTTTGTTAGAGAGCCTGGGAATACACATGACAGGTCAGGGATAAAGTTGTGGAGAAGTTTAAAGCAGGGTTAGGTTATAAAAAATATCCCAAGCTTTGAACATCTCACGGAGCACTGTTCAATCCATCATCCAAAATTGTAAAGAGTATGGCACAACTGCAGAGCTACCAAGACATGGCCGTCCATCTAAACTGACAGGCCATGCCAAGAGGCCCATGGTAACTCTGGAAGAGCTCCAGAGATCCACAGCTCTGGATGGAGATTCTGTCCACAGGACAACTATTAGTCATGCACTCCACAAATCTGGGCTTTATTGAAGAGTGGCAAGAAGAAAGCCATTGTTAAAAGAAAGCCATAAGAAGTCCTATTTGCAGTCTGCAAGAAGCCATGTGGGGGACACAGCAAACATGTGGAAGAAGGTGCTCTGGTCAGATGAGACCAAAATTGAACTTTTTAGCCTAAAAGCAAAACGCTATGTGTGGTGGAAAACTAACACTGCACATCACCCTAAACACACCATCCCACCGTGAAACAAGGTGGTGGCAGCATCATGTTCTGGGGATGCCTTTCTTCAGCAGGGACAGGGAAGCTAGTTGGAGTTGATGGGAAGTTGGATGGACTCAAATACAGGGCAATCTTAAAAGAAAACCTGTTAGAGTCTGCAAAATACTTGAGACTAGTTCACCTTTGGCAGGACAACGACCCTAAATATACCGCCAGAGCTACAATGGAATGATTTAGATCAAAGCATTTTCATGTGTTATAATGGCCCAAAGTCCAGACCCAAATCCAATTAAGAATCTGTGACAAGACTTGAAAACTGCTGTTCACAGACGCTCTCCATCCAATCTGAGCTTGAGCTATTTTGCAAAGAAGAATGGGCAAAAATTTCATCTAGATGTGCAAAGCTGGTAGAAACACACCCAAAAAGACTTGCAGCTGTAAATTCAGAGAAAGGTGGTTCTACAAAGTAGTGACAAATGCACGCCAAACTTTTTATATATTTATTTGTAAATCATTTTCCTTCTCTTTCCCAATTATGTGCCATTTTGTGTTGGTCTATCACATAAAATCCCAATAAAATACATTTACGTTTTTTCGTTGTAACATGACAAAATGTATACAATTTTAAGGGGTATGAAAACTTTTTCAAGGCACTGTATCCTCTGTATATAAAATAAGTAATGAAACTGTGTTTTGTATATACAATTTAGCAGAGTTACATTTCAAATTTCAATGCACACTTGATGATAAAACTGTTTGCACCATAACTCCACCTATAAATCTTATTTGACAGGTACAAGAGCAGAGAATACCAATGGCGGTTATCACAAAAACGCAATGTTATTTTACAAAATTGGCTTTTATCCATGTTGAAAAAAAAAAAAAAACTAAGCTTCAATTCAATTCAGTAGAAGTCTTCCAAACTATTGCAAAACAACTGGTATACAGTACCTAAGTGGATCTGGTTTGCTTGTTTGAAGTACTCCTTTTTTATATCCACTTTGCACATCATTTATTCAGTGCATAATAAGCTACACAGGCACACACTATAGAATACCCAAGTATAGATCCTGAATTGTTTCATGTCCTTGAAGTTGAAGGATCCGGACATAGCTATTAGAATAGCTAATGAACATTGGGTCCCATGTGACCAACATGGCCAAAGACGTTTTAAATTAGCACTATTTTTCACATATCATTTCATAAGGGAAAGCTAAGTTTTTTTCTAAATGGAGTGAATTGCCAGCTCTTTTCAGTATAGGTGTGACTATTCAGAGCAAATTGACTAAAAGAAGTATTCCCACAATTATTCTTAGCTCCCACATGGTTTACATAGATCTGGACATCAGTATGGTGGAGGAGCTTGATATACATATGGATTTATCTAAGACATCTGTATGGTTTTAAGTCTTTCCCGTTGGACTGTATTCTGGCATGCATTTCAGATGCATGAATAACAGGAGATACAATTAGTTATTCACAACATAGCAGTGAATGGTTCCACAGATTTGTAAAAAAAAAAATAGTCCAGAGTGCTCAACTGCTGGCTGAAAGTGGTAAATATGTAGTATTCATATGCATTAAATTATTCTTTATGGACTACAAAGAAATAAATGTTTTAGTTCTCAGCATCAATAAATAAATACAGAAATTTGGTAATCCCTTTTAGTTAAACAAATCTATATTCTCAATTACTTCATACAAAACCGGCAATAGTGCACGCCATTCTTGGTGACTCTGCATGTTAATACCAACCCATACAGTGAGGGAAAAAAGTATTTGATCCCCTGCTGATTTTGTTGGTTTGCCAACTGACAAAAATATTATCAGTCTATAATTTTAAAGGTAGGTTTGTTTTAACAGGGATATACAGAATAAAGACAAATAAATCCTTAAAAACACATTTAAAAAATGTTATAAATTGATTTGCATTTTAAGTGAAATAAGTATTTAATCCCCTATCAATCAGCAAGATTTCTGGCTCCTAGGTGTCTTCTATACAGGTAATTAGCTGAGATTGGGAGCACTCTCTTAAAGGGGGTGCTCCTAATCTAAGCTTGTTACCTGTATAAAGGACACCTGTCCACAGAAGCAATCAATCAATCAATCAGATTTCAATCTTTCCACCATGGCCAAGACCAAAGAGCTGTCAAGGATGTCAGGGACAAGATTGTAGACCTACACAAGGCTGGCCATGTACCGGCGTCCTGGTAGTGCCAGATGTGACCGTACATGGTTGATGGCTCACTCCTGATACATTTGCAGTCTGCTTTGTCCCTCCTGTACAATGCAAGTTCCCCCTGCTTCTCCTCCCTATCTGCTGGTCTGTCTCTCCCTCTGAACTCCCCTCCTCTTCCTCTCTTGTGGGCACCCATGTGATGTCCATAGACACGTCATCTTCCCAACCACTAACATTCGAGATCTAGGAGTAGGCAGCAACAGCGGGGACCAACATTCTTGGGCTGATCTGGGTACTGTTGTCAGACTGCTGAGTGGCGGCTGTTGCTACCTCCTCTTCCTGATCCGATGCCAACAATGGCTGCGCATCGCAAATGTCTTGTGATGGATCGTAAAATAATTCCAGTGACTCAAGCGGAGGGTATATGGTGGTGGTGGTGTTGGTGGTGGTGTCTTTGGGGGTGCACACAGCAGAGAGTGAAGAGGATGCACATAGAGAGGATGAGGAGGGTGCAGAAGAGGAAGGCTGAGTGAGCCACTCAACCAAGTCTGGTTCGTCCTTTGACGTAATTGAACGCACCTTCTGAAACTTTAAACTTTGGCTCCGGCCTACTGTTCCTGCCCTACCCCTACCACCCCTGCGGAAGGGCCTGCCTCTTCCTCTGCCTGTCATTTTTTAAATGACCCTGTGACAAAAGTCTCTAGAGAAGCGCAGTATATGTGGAACAAGGCATATAAAACCCTCTTCAATCTGTGGTATTGGGGGGCCACAGGTTTATCACACCAGTTCTACAAATAATTGGCCAGTAACTGTTGTCACTGTGTGTAGCACAGTTAACGCAGCAAAAGAGGCCACATTTTTGCAGGACTAAAATACACTCTTAGAAAAGTATACTGTTAAATAAAACCCCACTTCAATATGTGGTATTGGGGGGCCACTGGTTTATCACATCGGTTGTACAAAAAATTGGCCAGTGAGTTTGGCACTGTGTGTAGCAGAGTAAACGCAGCAAAAGTGGCAATATTGTTGCAGGACACAGATACACTTATACAAGTATACTCAGATTACACCCTACTTTAATAGGTGGTTTTGGGGGGCCACTGGTCTATCACACCAGTTGTACAAAAAATTGGCCAGTGAGTTTGGCACTGTGTGTAGCAGAGTAAATGCAGCAAAAGAGGCAATATTGTTGCAGGACACAAATACACTTATACAAGTATACTCAGATAACTCCCCACTTCAATATGTGGTTTTGGGAGGCCACTGGTCTATCACACTAGTTGTACAAAAAATTGGCCAGTGAGTTTGGCACTGTGTGTAACAGAGTAAACGCAGCAAAAGAGGCAATATTGTTGCAGGACACAAATACACTTATAAAAGTATACTCAGATAACAACGCACTTCAATATGTGGTATTGGGGGGGCCACTGGTCTATTGTAACAGTTAGCGAACCTCAATCAGGTTCAAAATAGATTTCTTGCTGCTGGATCTGATTAAATAGGTAATTAGAGTGCATGCACGTGGATATCATAGACTGACACACATTGTTCAGGTAAATGATACTACTTTTTTTTCTAATGGACAGTATATTATATAGTTAGTAGGCGGTGTCATATGTTAGTACGTCATAAGCATAATATTAGCATAATACTGATTATTTGCAGCTTTCTGATTAGTCAGGTCCGTTATAAGGTGGTCCCCTTCAAGTTCATGAATGTTATCTTCTTTTGAAGGCACTGTGCCAAGGCTCCATCTTAGAAAAATAGACATTTTGCTTAATTCACAAGTGTTCATCACATTCCTTCACAGTCCCCCCTAAAATGGCTATTTTTCTTCTGTCCCTCATACTAAAGTGCCTACTCACCTGGCCCAAACTCCTCCGGAACTTTTTTAGGGCTGTACATAGAGAAGAGCAGTAACTAGTTCACTATCCCCCTCGATACAGCCTGGAGAGGGCAGTCAGGTGCTATCTATCCCTATAACCCTATAGAACTGAAATTATGAACAGGGAGTGACTGTAGAGGGGTGAAGGGTTTGTCCTCTTCCATCATAGGGCGTTCTTCTTCTTGGTGGAGAAATGTAGGTGTGCTATTGTCTACAGCTTTGCTCATTAGCTTCTTTACAAATGTTTGAATACAGCATACAATCAGGGCTAAAAGAACTAGGATTATCAGTATTGTTACTCCTATCTGGGCGAGCGCCTTCTGCCACCCACTCATCCAGCTAAAATATTGATCCCAAGGGTCTGTAATACCTGAGTTCTTCTTCAACTCAAATGACAGATCTTCCAATTTTCTTTATAGCTAGTGTAACCTTACCATTTGGACCAGTGTTGTCAGGAAGGTTATTATGGGGAGCAAAGACTCAAAACCAGCTTTTACCTGATCCCTAGCTTGGAATTCATCTGGGACCCCCTTTGGGACCCCTATGGCATCTATGTACACATGAGGATCAAAGCTTCCAGAAGGAGCTGCTCGCTTCCTCCTGTGGTTGGGTGCTGAGTCAGTGTATTTATCAGGGGTATTATACTACAAAGATCAAAAAAAAAAAGAAAATAAATAAATAATTAAATAAACGTAACCACTTATGTGCTGGATGAATTGTACCAAAATGTAGCGACACCATTTGTCTTAGTGATGGCCGCCTGTTGAGTACCTGTTTTGGTGATGATCACCTGCTGAGCTTTTATCAAACTTATAAGAAAAAAGGATATACAGCACAATCATTGTGCTGCCAGCAGGATCTTGTCTTCGGGAGATTGGGCTTTCTTGCAGTGAGGCGTGTATCCAGGTGCTTTGTATCGGGGATCAAGTGAATTTTTCCTTGTGTATTTCTTCACTAACACCCAATCTCCTGGCTGAAGACTGTGGGTTCCCGAGTCTGTTTCTGGATCTGGAATGGAGGAAAATACTCGAGAATGGATATTAGTTAAGGCTTTAGACAAATATGTAACATAACAAGTTAACATATCAGATTGTAACTGCGACTGCTGTGGGGAGTAACAGCCAAGTCTGGGGGCTGAACCAAACAAAACTTCATAGGGAGACTGGGCATGTTCCCCCCCCCCCCCGGGGGGTGTGCCTGACACTGAACAGGGCAATAGGCAAACTGTCTGGTCAACTCATGTTAGTCTCTTGGGCCATCTTTAACATCCTGTTCTTTAGAATCCCATTCATCCTTTCTACCTTCCCACTACTTTGAGGGTGGTATGGGGTGCGTAAAGCCAACTGAACTCCCAGTGCTGCCCAAATCTCTTTTTGTTAGGGTTTCTGTGAAAGCTGGGCCCTGATCGCTCTCTATCACCTCTTGGACCCCAAATCTATGTACTATCTCACTAAGTCGTTTTTTTCTCTCTTTTTTTTTTTCTTATTTTAGCCGTGGTTCTAGCTGTCATGTTTGTGACTGCGTAGGCTCCTGGCCAGCCCGAGAACATGTCCACCACCACTAGGGTGTATTCTTATCAGCCGCTTTTTGGCATCTGTATGTGATCAATGTGTATCCTCTTGGATGGATATAAGGGTTTTTTCAAATGTTTCTGCGGTGTCTTTTCTGTCCTCACCGTCTTTCGTATTCTTCTCCTTTGTCGATCCATTCCAGCTTTTCACCTGTGTAGGCTGCCTTTGCATAGAGGCTAGGTATAGTCTGTCAGATGGCACATGCACTGCCAAAGGCATCTGCACTGAGGATTCACTCTGCTCTTCAGCCGCTTCGGCCGTTTTTCGTTGGTTTGGCCGCTTTATCCGCCAAGTGGTTTCCCCTGGCTTCTTGAGAATTCAGCTTGCCATGTGTTTTAACCTTCAAGACAGCCACTTGTTCCAGTAGGAGTAGTGCATCCATTAAATCCTTGATGGCAGGACCATGTTTCACCGATGTTCCGGCCGCTGTCAGGAACCTTCTAGCTCTCCGGATGATACCAAAATCATCTGCTTGTAGGCTTTCAAATTCAGAAGTCACAGCATAACCTGTGTGGTACTTGCCTCCTTCATCTGCATATCTAGAGCCATCCACAAAAAGCATGTAGTCAGGGTTTTCCAGAGGAATTTCACTCACTGTAGGGAGATATGGTCAGGGTTTTCCAAGCGCATCATTTCAAGGCAGTCATGTGGAGTGTCATAGGGGTCTCCTTCTTCACCTTCGCCTTCTCCCCCCTCTGAAAAATGGCAGAAGGGTGGCCGGGTTGAGAGTGAGACACCTTCGGAGGGTCATGTTGTCAGGAAGTAGGAGGGAGATTTGCAGCCGTAGATGTCTGGCCATGGACAGGTGTCGGAGTTGCACCTGATTTAAGATGGCAGCAATGTCGTGCGGTGCCAGAAGAAGCAGGGGGTGGCTAAGACAAGGTCTGAGGTTTTGTCTAGGAGTGCTTGGGCAGCAAAGACAGCCCTTAGACAGGAAGGACCACCTCTAGCCACGGGGTCTAGGCGGCAAGAGTAGTAACCAATGGGTCTAGTCCGCCCTCCATGTTCCTGAGCCAGGACCCCTGTGGCGTGGCCATTCTTCTCCGACACAAACAGTTTGAAGAGTTTCTCATAATCTGGAAGGCCCAAAGCAGGAGCTGTGGATATTGCTTGCTTCAGCAGAATAAAATTGTCCAGGGCCTCGTTTGACAGGGTAAATGGCACGGACTTGAGAGCATCATAGAGTGGTTGCAGGAGGATGGATGCATCAGGAATCCATGCCCTGCATTAAGATATGAGTCCAAGAAAGGCATGCAGTTGTTTAGCTGCTTTTGGTGGAAGAATATCCTGGATTGCAGCTACTCGGTCTAATGTGATATGTCTTGTGCCTTTAGAAATGCAGTGGCCTAAAAAGGTGACAGTCTTGGAACACCACTGTATTTTCTCTTTGGAGGCCTTACAGCCTTGTTCTGCAAGGTAGCATAGAAGACTTTCTGAAGTTTCTTCAGCAGCGGGGTAGTCATCTGCATAGAGGAGAAGAGTCACTGTAGGTTGTTCCTGTTGCCAGGTATCAGGAACAGAGGTTATGGCTTTGGCAAATTGACTTGGAAATCTTGGACCATTCTGTATTTCTCTGGTTCACCTTTTGGGATCCGTTTCTCCACTGAGAACAAAGGTGTGTTGCATTCAGAAGTACAGGGTATCAAAGCACCATTAGACACAAGGGTCTCAACCTGTTTTGAGATAGCTTCGGATTGAGCTAGCTTCAACGGGTCCAGTCTCTCTGGAGGCGTGGTTTTCTAGGTAGGAGTGCCCCAGGTTTTAGTTGCACCATGACTGGCGGTACTTTAAAGCGATCGATGTCTTCCGGTTCAGTGGACCATAGGCATGCAGGGATCCTGCCAAGTACTTCAGTGGTACTGGACTTGGAGTTGTCGCTTCACGGAGTGTCTTCATGAGAGGCAGAGAACACAAGGCAGATGAGTCTTCTAAGAATAGGGGAGTATGTAGCTTCACTCCTCCTTCGGGCGTAAAAAATAATTGAGGCCTGTAGTCCGGACAGCGAATCAGCTCCTAGCAGATGCAAGGGGCATGTAGAAGACACCACAAATCTGGCAAGCAAATCAGGAAATGTCCCCACTTGGATTGGCTCAGTAAGAGGACTAGGTAAATTTCTTGTAGCTGTACTATCCTGTGGTATAGGGGCATTTGCTGTGTTTCTGGGTCAGGCAGACTTGTCATTAAGGTCGCTGTTTGTGATGGGGTTAAATCATCGGGTGCGCTTGTCATCTGCGGTTGGTCGTCCCAGTCGGATGTGTCTTCATGACTAGTATATTGGACCTGTAATCCAGGGAGGATGGGAGTGTTAGAACAGGGAGAATTGGATATAGACCTTTGTTAGGCCTTCCGGGTATACCAAGATGGCCGTCTGAAGGAACTGTACTGGGCGGGGCAGGAATTGAAGACTTGGCTGCACCAAGATGGCCGTCCGCAGGAACTGTCCCTGTGGGTTGCGTTTGAGTAGGAGTGGTGTGAAGATAATGGGCGGCAGGCGGAGAGTAAGGACCCTCCCCTTTATTTCTCAAGACGCCATTATAGGGCGGGGGCTTATTGTCTTTACGATCGACTTGATAATACTCATACATGATGCAATTTACAACCTTGATCGTCATCTTTCTTAGCTTCTACGATCCATCATTCGTTATGCAAGTTCTTAGCTGTTCTCACACAACATTCCTTTCTGTTCTGTTATCAGCGTATGCTGCTACTCCTATGGTTGCTCTGCAGCCTGTCAGCACTTTTGTTTGTTTGAACTCACAAACTTTCCCTTCTCTGGTTTGCGAATATGTTGATCCATATTCCTCTCCCCCCCCCTTTCTGGGCCACCCAGCTTAAATGCAAGGTCCCTTACTTTTTTCTGTTCTCCTGCCGCTGTCTCAGCTGACGGCCGGAGGGGTCAGTACTGGTAACCAATCGCTGAACTTGATTTAAAACTTTTGGCTGGTGTGCCAATTTTCAAAACTCAGACCAGGGGTGACCAGAGCTGACCAGAGGTTCCCCTCCTGGAATAGAGGATGCCCCCTAAATATCTCTCAAATATTATAAGTAGATATAGAGTTAATCTAATTTGAAACTTTTGGCTCAGTGCCAATAGGGTTCAATGGTCACACTAATTGCGGTAACCCTTTCTGTCCAAAAATAAATTCTATGACTATTTCAGGAACAAAAAATATTCACAGTTGAACCCCCCTTGGTAAGTAGCCAATTTTCAAAATTTTTTCCCAGAGCTTCCTTTTACATAGGGACCCATTTGCAAAATGTAAGTTCTCATTATCCATGTTTCCTGATAAAAACTGTTTTTTATTACGATTAGCACTCTTGCCAGTGGTGCCTACACTGTATACACAAATGTTTAAATGACAAAACTCCAAAAATTCCATAAAAAAGTAATAATTGCATATATCTGGTTATGCTGAGGCTTATTGTCCTCCAAACTCCGCGCAAGGAGTGACCCCCTCCCGCTTTCTCACGAGAGAAAAAAATTATGCCAGCTGCGTGTGTGGGGGTGTACCAGCTAACAGTGCTAGTCTCAGAGAGAAGAGAAAAAAAAAAAACTGTCAGGGACGCACAGAAGAGAAGGAGGGGGGTTGAACTGAAAAAAAGACAAACTCAAAACGTAACCCCTTCCTCTCTCTGTCTCTCTCTCTCTCTGTTGCCCGTAGCAACCTCAAACCTGACTGGATTTATCTGTGTAACAATGTACGTTTCATTTCACAACACACACAGAACAAAACATAACTCCTGTCGTCTCTCTCTTGTCATGTGACCTCAACAGCTGAGCTTAACCCTCAGGAGATCCTTCAAATCAGTCAACCTCCTACCCGTCCCGTAGGACGTATGTTGTAAGGTCCATCTTTTCAAGGGCAGACAGCTCACTTGAATCCAAGGCACGCTTACAACTAGTGTATCAGCCTATTGAGACACACTTCAAGCAAAACGACAGACACTGAAGACATTACTCCTGCCTCCCCTAGTGTCGGGCATCCACCTGCAGCCGGGCTTTCCCCTCAGAAGATCCTTCGTATCAGTCAACCCTCTGAGTATCCCGTCTCAAAGGACGTACGTTGCAAATATCCGTCTTATTCAAGGGCAAAACAGCTCACTTGAATCCAAGGGCAAAACAGCTCACTTGGTGACACACAAATGCAACCTTCCAGCCTGCAGAGACACACTCACTCAGGATGGCAGACACTGAACAAACAATATACAGCCAGCAGAAATCTTACGGCGGGTTAATAAAAACAGCCCCAGGTGAGGATTACCCACCTTTTGAAACGTCTTTCGAAAAGCACCTGAGATCTGCGATTAAGATAAGACAGAAACAAGTCGTACAGTGGTAAGGTAAAAGTACCTACCGTACTCTCAGGGGTGCGCAAGTCCCTCTTGGTCTGTCTCATCCAGTCGCCAAACCTCCTACGCGGCTTTTCGTCAAACGAACACCTGAGGGTCCCACGTTCAGGGCGCCATTTGTAACGGTTAGCGAACCTCAATCAGGTTCAAAATAGATTTCTTGCTGCTGGATCTGATTAAATAGGTAATTAGAGTGCATGCACGTGGATATCATAGACTGACACACATTGTTCAGGTAAATGATACTACTTTTATTTCTAATGGACAGTATATTATATAGTTAGTAGGCGGTGTCATATGTTAGTACGTCATAAGCATAATATTAGCATAATACTGATTATTTGCAGCTTTCTGATTAGTCAGGTCCGTTATAAGGTGGTCCCCTTCGAGTTCATGAATGTTATCTTCTTTTGAAGGCACTGTGCCAAGGCTCCATCTTTCTTTTCACGTTCCATCTCGGTGGGTGGGGGCGAGTAGGTATCTAGTAACGGCCATTTTGAGTAAGGACGACAGAAGAAAAATATATATACATGTAGAGAAGAATACACATAGAAAAATAGACATTTTGCTTAATTCACAAGTGTTCATCACATTCCTTCACACTATCACACCAGTTATAATACTTTAAAAGTGCTTTTGTCACAAAATCCAGTATAATATGCTTTCTATATTACAAAGTATATTATAAATGGATTACACCCCTATATAGTGCACTGCACACCTAGAACAAATACCAGTCCTTAAAATTACTTTTGTGGACCTTAACAGAGCGATTTGTGTCACTGACTGTCTGTCCCTGGTGCACACTCTCCCTATACTGACAAAAGAGACTGTAGACCTATACTAAATACCAGCCCTTAAAAGGACTTTTGGGGGCATGTCCATGCGCTGCAATGTTTCAATTGGCTGTCCCGTTCCACCTGATGGCTGTATCATGGGTCAAAGTTTTCCCCAATGTAAACTAATATGGCCGCCGCGAACAACTCCATGTGTTCGCAAAATCTGCGGGCTGGGAACAAGCAAAGTTCATCCCCTCACTGTATAGCCGTTTTGCAAATCTAGAAACCTTGCAGATTGTTTTTTTTTTCAAGGTTAAATAAGGTTAAAAAGTGTGATAAAAGGACAGCTGCTAGTAAATATAAAGTCCAGGACCATCAATAAAATGGAGTGCATAATTTGAGAGAGGGGAAACAAGCCACATCACTTCCAAGTGTAGTAGCTTTGGCCGGCATTTAGATATGGCAGAAGGGAAGGCTACCTCTTGCAGGTATGTGTGTGCATTTTATACTTCTAAATTTTGTTTCTTGAAGTGACTGTCACTTTAAGCAAATCATATTTTAACTGTAACTTCTGTATGAAGGGAAATTATTATGCTATAGGAAAGTAAGTCATATTTTACAATACATGGAAATGTTTCCCAGCCTCATTTAACCTTATTTCCTCGTTTGATTAAAATTTTAAATTTATAATTTCTCCTCTCTGTACACACTAGACTACCTCTCAGTTACTTGATATATGTTAGTTTTTAGGAGCCTTGGTTTATTTAATACATGTGCCTCAGTGAACCTGTAAGTCAGACAGTGTGATTGATTCACAGCCATTATCAGCAGTGCATCACAGATTAATGTCCCTGTCAAACTTCCTTTGCCTTCTTCAACACCCTAGTAGAATGACGGTCTAATTTTGGAGCAGATCAGCTAAAATCTGTTGAACACGAGAAGGCCTATAGGGAACTGTAATAGTTCTGCATAAATATTTTACACCTCTGACGACCAAGGATGTGTTTTATTGTCACAATATGGCTAGAGGCAAATTCATTTTTAAGAAATGGTGTTGCAGTTTAGTGATCTTACTTCAGCTCTCATTGTATATTAAAAAGAAGCAGTTATTTAAGTTACTGATTTTCATATCACCATCATAGCTTGTGAGACAGGATAAATTTCTCAAAAATGTCAAATCGTTGTTCTATAAAATAGGTAAATGGCTATTCATTAAATGTAGGACACAATGATCTAACCCCTGCATTTGCATTCAGGTGATCTGTAAAACTTTTGCCACTCTTAGAAAGTTATGTTCAAATAAAACATTAAATTATGTTAAATTGATTTTTCAGTTAAAGTGGATCTCAACCTGAAAATCAAAGATTTTCTACAGTGCCTTGCGAAAGTATTCGGCCCCCTTTTCGACCTTTTGCCACATTTCAGGCTTCAAACATAAAGATATAAAACTGTAATTTTTTGTGAAGAATCAACAACAAGTGGGACACAATCATGAAGTGGAACGAAATTTATTGGATATTTCAAACTTTGTTAACAAATAAAAAACTGAAAAATTGGGCGTGCAAAATTATTCAGCCCCTTTACTTTCAGTGCAGCAAACTCTCTCCAGAAGTTCAGTGAGGATCTCTGAATGATCCAATGTTGACCTAAACGACTAATGATGATAAATAGAATCCACCTGTGTGTAATCAAGTCTCTGTATAAATGCACCTGCACTGTGATAGTCTCAGAGGTCCGTTTAAAGCGCGGAGAGCATCATGAAGAACAAGGAACACACGAGGCAGGTCCGAGATACTGTTGTGGAGAAGTTTAACCACTTCCTGCCCGCCCTATTACAGATTGACGGCGGGAATGTGGTTGTATTATCCTGACCGGACGTCATATGACGGCGGCAGGATAACACAGCTCTGCGCGCCCCCCGGGGGCGCGCAGAGCGGCGATCGGTGATGCTAGGTGTCAGCCTGACACCCTGCATCTCCGATCTCGGTAAAGAGCCTCTGACGTAGGCTCTTTACCAGGTGACCAGCCATGTCCAATCACGGCTGATCACATAGTAAACAGGAAAAGTCGTTGATCGGCTTTCCTTAGTTCGTGCCTGACAGGCACGAGTAAAGGAGCGCCGATCGGCGGCTCCCCTGACAGGGGGGGGGGGGTCGGCACTGGTTATCAGATCATTGATTACCAGTGCAGACCCTTGGGGGTGCCACTAGAACCACCAGGGATGCCCACCCATGACCCCAGGGATGCCCACCTATGACCCCAGGGATGCCCACTATGGCCACCAGGGATGGCAATCAGGGCTCAGGGAGCCCCCCATTGCCCTCCCCATCAGTGCTGCCCACCAGTGCCCTCCCTATCAGTGCTGCCCACCAGTGCCCATCATTGCCATCTTTCAGTGTCGCCCACCAGTGCCCATTATTGCCCACCAGTGCCGCCTATCAGTGCCCATTAGTGCCCATTAGTGCCCATCAGTGCCGCCCGTCAGTGCCGATCAGTGCCGCCTATCAGTGCCCACCAGTGCTGCCTATCAGAGCCCATTGGTGCCCATCAGTGCCACCTATCAGTGCCCGTCAGTGCCACCTATCAGTGACCATCAATGCCACCTATCAGTGCCCAGCAGTGCTGCCTATCAGTGCCCACCAATGCTGCATATCTGTGCTACCTATCAGTGCCGCCTATCAGTGCCTATCAGTGCCGCCTATCAGTGCCACCCCATCAGTGCCACCCCATCAGTGCCACTCCATCAGTGCCTCCTCATCAGTGCCTGTCAGTGCAGTCTCATCAGTGCTCATCAGTGCAGGAAAAAACGTATTTATTTACAAATTGTATAACATAAACAAAAAAACTTTTTTTTTTCAAACTTTTCGATATTTTTTTATTTGTTTAGCAAAAAGGAAATAACCTAGAGGTGATCAAATACCACCAAAAGAAAGCTCTATTTGTGGGGGGAAAATGACATAAATTTGGTGTAGGTACAGTGTTGCATGACCGCGCAATTGTCATTCAAAATGCAACAGCGCTAAAAGGGGAAAATTGGCCTGGGCAGGAAGGGGGTGAAAGTGCCCTGTATTGAAGTGGTTAAAGCCGGATTTGGATACAAAAAGATTTCCCAAGCTTTAAACATCCCAAGGAGCACTGTGCAAGCGATAATATTGAAATGGAAGGAGTATCAGACCACTGCAAATCTACGAAGACCTGGCTGTCCCTCCAAACTTTCAGCTCATACAAGGAGAAGACTGATCAGAGATGCAGCCAAGAGGCCCATGATCACTCTGGATGAACTGCAGAGATCTACAGCTGAGGTGGGAGACTCTGTCCATAGGACAACAATCAGTCGTGTACTGCACAAATCTGGCCTTTATGGAAGAGTGGCAAGAAGAAAGTCATTTCTTAAAGATATCCATAAAAAGTGTTGTTTAAAGATTGCCACAAGCCACCTGGGAGACACACCAAACATGTGGAAGAAGGTGCTCTGGTCAGATGAAACCAAAATCAAACTTTTTGGCAACAATGCAAAACGTTATGTTTGGCGTAAAAGCAGCACAGCTCATCACCCTGAACACACCATCCCCACTGTCAAACATGGTGGTGGCAGCATCATGGTTTGGGCATGCTTTTCTTCAGCAGGGACAGGGAAGATGGTTAAAATTTATGGGAATATGGATGGAGCCAAATACAGGACCACTCTGGAAGAAAACCTGATGGAGTCTGCAAAAGACCTGAGACTGGGACGGAGATTTGTCTTCCATCAAGACAATGATCCAAAACATAAAGCAAAATCTATAATGGAATGGTTCACATATCCAGGTGTTAGAATGGCCAAGTCAAAGTCCAGACCTGAATCCAATCGAGAATCTGTGCAAAGAACTGAAAACTGCTGTTCACAAACGCTCTCCATCCAACCTCACTGAGCTCGAGCTGTTTTGCAAGGAGGAATGGGCAAAGATTTCAGTCTCTCGATGTGCAAAACTGATAGAGACATACCCCAAGCGATTTACAGCTGTAATCGCAGCAAAAGGTGGCGCTACAAAGTATTAACTTAAGGGGGCTGAATAATTTTGCACGCCCAATTTTTCAGTTTTTTATTTGTTAAAAAAAGTTTGAAATATCCAATAAATTTCGTTCCACTTCATGATTGTGTCCCACTTGTTGTTGATTCTTCACAAAAAATTACAGTTTTATATCTTTATGTTTGAAGCCTGAAATGTGGCAAAAGGTCGAAAAGTTCAAGGGGCCGAATACTTTTGCAAGGCACTGTATGTTACAGGAAACATTTAAGAATGGTAATTCCCTGAAAGATTTACCTTTTAAGTGTCATTCTTTCTGTGGCAAGACACTCCTGTACCTGTAGCCTCATCATGGATGTATGTCTGCATTGTGAAATCATTTAAGGCAATGTTGCCTCTGATTACTATTCTCATGAGATTATGTAATGTCCAAATGGTGAACAAATGGGCTTCTTCGTGGGAACTTTGTGTTCCCGCATCCATAATGCACTGTGCACTGGCAGTGCATTATGTGATTGGCCAAAGCATGGACTCTGCCCTCCATTCTTTGGCCAATCAAATAATCTGTGCCATGATTGGCCAAAGGCAGGTGCCTTTAGCCAATCATGGCTCAGGGTCGGCTGTTAAACTCACTACACTCTCCCTGAAGGAATTCCACTTATAAATCACCCGCTGGCCAAGGGATTTGAACCCACAAACCCTCAATTCAATAATTTCTACCACTTACGCCACCATCAAGCCTGCTTAGGCTAAACACACTCTCCCTGCCTAACTAACTAACATCTCTAGAAGTTAGTTAGACAGGGAGAGTGTGTTCCACCTAAGCATGCTTGACGGTGGCGTAGGTGGTGAGAGGTTGTGGGTTTGAATCCCTTGGCCAGCAGGTGATTTATAAGTGGAATTCCTTCAGGGAGAGTGTAGTGAGGTTAACAGATAGGGTGTAGTATAGTTCATAATACATTGCTGTCAGGGAGAAAGATATTTGCTTTTTACAGTTTGTTGAGTGCAGTGTATACCACAAAGATATATATATATATATATATATATATAGTAACAGAACAGGACACCCCTGACTGGGTACCTCCGTTGACAGATGCTCCTAGTGCTTCCCGAGGGCTCCAAGCACTCCACCAGACACCATAACTACTTCAGACCCCCCAAACTGCCACAGCTTGGTTAGGGTCTCGCCGTCTCCTACCCACCCTGGACCTACGACAAGACTCCAGGTCCCCGTGGGTGAACCTCTCTTTCCCCAGAGAGTGCAGCAGAACAAGCTCTTACACAAGCTCTTACAAGAGCTTAGTGATTCTCTAAGGGAGTATGGAAGACCATAGCAATCCCTTGTAGCATATTCCCCCCAAAAAGAAACAGGACTCTAGATTGAGGGTGAAGTAACTTTAGAACAACTTTATTGAACAAGAAACAGACTTATATACAGTTTTCACCCACAAGGTTACTGCCCAGATGGGCCTTGTTGAAGACTGGACATGACATTCACAATCCAATAGGAACAGAGTTTTACACTCTCATACAGTGTACACAATCCCTCCCCTCTGGCTGATTACAGTAGCATATGCAGATGAAAGTGTGTACAGGAACTAAACTAATTATCTAGCCATCTGGACAGAACAATGTGAGGTCATTAACATTTAACAATGGAACAGACAGGTAAACTTTAACACAATACACATTCCCTCCCAATACACAAACAATAGGGAAGTCTGCGAATAACACTTTGGGCCTGATTCATAGTACGGCAAATTGGCGTTTCGGCGGGATTTTGCGAACCGGCGATTGTTTAAGTCTGAAATTGGTATTCAAAGAACGGCGGGCGGAAAATAGCGCCTAGTGTGAGATTCATTAAGATGCAATATGGTCAGAGCGCGACTTAAAACCACGCCAGCTAAAAGCTCGACTAAAGTTTAGCCAAATTTTCCCCTGTACCCCCAAAAATCCCAAA